>NC_071122.1:4317500-4537500 GCF_024256425.1 Clarias gariepinus | reverse complement strand
GTTTATCTGTCTCTCCTCAGCAGACTCTTAATCAAATAGTATGTCAGAAAAAGAGATGTAAATGATTTTCCAGCACTCTAGAGTCCTTTTCACATTCATGCAAGTGCCGGATATAATAATTAGCATGAAAAGTAAAAAAAAAAAAATTTCAATACACAATATGTGATTACTGCATAAGTAATTTAGTAAAACAGATTTTAGTCATGTTTCATGTATATTGATTACAGCTGAAAGCTCTTTTTAGTGCAATCTATCAATTATTTCATTAAGACTGTGTTTCTTTAAAGGAAAAAAAATCAATCCCAGTATGTTTGTTTTGTTTTGTTTTGTAAGGAGAAACTATCCATAATTGTATGAATTTTTGTGACTGTAGAGACGGTGCGAGCGATGACCCATGTGATCAACCAGGGGATGGCCATGTACTGGGGCACGTCCCGCTGGAGTCCCATGGAGATAATGGTGGGTCACTTTAGCTTCCTCCTGCCATGCTCACGCCTTCTCTCTGACCTTGTACAGGAAGCACAAATCCACCCTAGCTAGAGTCAGACAAGGATTTCAGCCCCCTACTGCTTGTTCATCACCATCATCTGAATTGAAATCCTATTTGTTCGTGCGTTCAGAACCTGTGAGAACCAAACCGAGAATAAAATTCCTTCTGGTGTTTGCAGGAAGCGTACTCGGTGGCCCGGCAGTTTAACCAGATCCCGCCCATCTGCGAGCAGGCAGAGTATCACATGTTCCAGAGAGAGAAGGTCGAAGTGCAGCTGCCTGAGCTCTTTCATAAGATTGGTAAGTAGTCTACCCTCACATACGGACGACTCATACACTTGATCACCTCCCGGGTTCGTGTTGTCATGCTCTCCATAAATGAATAAGAACTATGGCGGCATCTTATAATGAAAGGGAATGCAGTAGTGTAAAAGAGTAAAGCACTTTGGGTCCGTGCAGTTATAGGAAAATAATCAGGCAACAGTAACTCTGCTTCCTCTCACCACACTAAAGCAAACGAAAAGGTTACTAAGTTAATGAGAGAAGTATAAAACACGAGATGACCAGACTGTTTCTTAGAAATGTGGAAATTCTCATATTTATAAAGAGATGCCTGTCCTTAAAAATGCTCAGTGCAAAGATTCAGTTTATTATATACTGACACAGCCTTGTTCTGTGTGCTGCACGTTATAACAAGTGAGTATAGCAGGACGGTTGCATTTTAGATAAATATTTCCGTGTGTGTGAGAGCCGCTTGATGTTCTTTTGTCGAGCATAGGCTTTTCAATTGGTTTCAGTTTCTTTGTAATCTGTATGAAATACATTCTGCCTTACTATAAATAAAAGTGTTAAATTTATGATACTTTTTTAGATCTTAATTATATTTGTGCATTATGGATCATCTCTACACTTCCATCTGGTGTGTCTGTGTGCGTGTGTGTTACAGGTGTAGGGGCGATGACGTGGTCCCCGCTGGCCTGCGGGATCATCTCAGGGAAATACGACAGCGGCGTTCCTCCGTACTCTCGCGCCTCTCTGAAGGTACTTGGGTTCCATCAGTCGCTCTGTCCCTCCATGCCTTTGAGGTTGTGTTGGGTTTTTTTTGTTGTTGTTGTTGTTGTTTTTTTCCTAGATTTTTGTGGCTTCGTATTGTGGTGGTTCTCTGTGTTGATGTTCTAATGGATGTGTTCGTGTCTTCCAGGTTTTAGCTTTGGGTGTGTTTCCTTGTGGGTGTGTGTTGTCTGTGAATGTGTCTTGTTGTGGCATGAGCCTTAAGAGCTGATTTGTCAAGTGACCATGCCTCTGTGGTAACTCTGAGGAGGACTTTTACGACCTACTGATTATTTCACACACACACACACACACACACACACACACACACACACATACACACACAGAGTCGTATCCACATCCTCAAGTCCCGAATTCGTCCAGTGCAGCAGTGTGTGTGCGCGTGTGTGTAGTGGCATGCTCCATCGTATCACAGTTGGTTCACTGGTCTTGGCTGTAACGTTCACCTCGTCCCTCAGCGCTCTAACACCACTGTTCATGCTCTGTGCTCTCACCTGCGTGTGTGTGCGCGCCCTCGCTCCCATACCACCCCGACACTGTGCTGGTGATCTAGACAGTGATGGGTCTTGTATTTATTTTTCAGATCTATGAGTGCTTGGATCATCAAACAGACTCAACCCTTCCCACTGTTAATCTTAACCAATATACTCATTATATACTGCTGTCCCAGCACACACACACGTGTGCACACACACTGGTTATAGATATTTGATGTGTTTTAATTAGTAGAAATTTAACACCATAATTAACACACTTCAGTTTGTGTGTGTGTTAAGGTCTTGAAGGAGTCAGGTGGGCAAAACAGATTCTCAGGATTTTCCACTCGTTCCAAATGAAGCCGATGTTCGACTGAACAATATCTGTAACCACATTCAATTCCTTTTTATTTGTATATCACCTTTAACAATAGTCATTGTCGCAAAGCAGCTTCACGGGATCATAAAAAAGTCAGGGAAATGTTTGAAATGTTTAAGAAAATACGTGTTAATCAGAATGATCAGATTGTTCTGATGAGCGAGCCGAGTGGCGAGGAAAAATCCCTGAGATGGCAATCAGAAGAAACCTTTAGAGGGACCAGAGTCAACAGGCAACCCATCCTCATTTAGGTGATAACAGGGATTGTTGTGCAGTCATATTGTGTGTTAGGTCGCTGGAAGTTCAATATAGCAGATGATGATGTGTTTAAGTAAATATAAAGTCGAGTTCGTTATTGGAGGCTCAGTCACGACAATCACCAGATGCAGCCCAAGCAGACAACATGGGGCCTCCATTCAACGAGATCAGCAACCAGAAGAGGGGCACCAGGACGGGTTAGACATGTCCAGAGGGCAGAGGGGGTCTGGATCACTGGTAGCACCGGAGTAGCATGTGTAGCTCGACAGGGAGAGAGAAGAAAAGATAACAGTTAGGTCTGGTCACAGTCACATAATGTATAAGAGGACTGTATATTTAGTGCAGAGTTTAAGCAGGGACTCCGGCTGGACTAACTATAACAACATAATTAAAAGGGAGAGCCAGAAGGAAACACAGACATGAGGGGGAACTGTGATGTAAAGCAACCAATCACTTCACCGTCAACAAACTTAAGTGATTAGTGAGAGTGGGGAAGACGGCATCTAAACATACCAGTTCACCATAATACTCTACGTCCATGAGTCCCCCAGATCTGCTCCTTTACTTAAGGCAAATCTATTTACAAAAATTCTTGGCTAAATAATTAGGTTTTTGGCCTGGACTTAAACACTGAGACTGTGTCTTAGTGCCGAACATTAATTATGGAAGACTATTCCATAACTTCCAAAGCTCTGCCCCCATCTGTAGTTTTCATAATACGTGGTACTGACAAGCAGCCTGCATCCTGCATCATCAAAGTGGGCGTGGCAGATCATAAGATCATATGCTTTATACGTCAAAAGTAGTATTTTAAAATCTATGCGAAATTTTACAGGGAGCCATTGCAGGAAGGTAAGAGATAGGGGTGATGTGCTTGTATCTTCTAATTCTAGTGAGGACTCCCACTGCTGCATTCTGGACTAACTGAAGCTCGTTTATGCACCTAGTTGAACAACCAGACAGTAAGTTGTTACAATAGGCCAACCGAGGGGTAATAAAAGGGGTATGCGCATAATCTGCTTTCCTTAGGGTTCAAGCTCATTTAACTGACTGCTCATTAAAAGCTGTTAATTATGTAATTAATAAAAGTTTGAGAATAAACATCTAAACCCAAAGCTCTTCATTTGAACTTGATTAGCAAAATGTTTTACTATAGAGATTCTTAATATTGTCCAAATGACATTTTGAAACTTTAAATAAACCTGACCTTAACGCAAAAAAAAATCAACTAAAGTGCTCTATTATGAGTATGTGTATCCTGTAAACATAAATGTATAAATTGTCTGTGCGTGTGGTGCCGATTTAGCTGCTGGCAAAGTGGTGCAACATTTTTACTAGAACCAGCTATTTTAGGATTTTTTTAGTCTTTATGTCGATTTTTCTTTATGTCAGATTTTAATTCTGAATCGATTTACATTTTTTAAAAAAATCCTACAAATGTAAAAATTTGTACTTGAAAATAAACCACCTGTCCTAGAAAAGACGAAATGTGTCCATCATTCTGAAAAATAAAAAATTCTGATCTTCTCCTCATCATCTTGAGTTTGTGGGGTACATTACAGCCACCTAACGGTCTGGAGTTACTGTAGGTGAGCAGAAATTTAGCACAATCAACAAGTGTTTTACTGTCTATTAGATCCATTCAGTAAATTTTATCTGTAGATTTACTTTTAAGAAATCTAGTTGATTTAGACAAATCAGACAATAAACATTAGTGCTATTGAATTAAATAAAAAATTTTAAAAAAGCAAAAAAAAAAATGGCCAAATCAAATTAAATCAACAGTCTACAAATAATTCACAGTTCTGGTTTCTTCAGCTCCCAATAAACATCCAAAAGAACCTCTTAATTGTGTGAAAACCATCGAGATGTGTGAAGTGTTTTGCCCAACTGCTCCTTTAAAGCTGTGCAGACAGAAGAGAGTGTGTGAGAGGCTCTGCCTGCGTCAAGTGCTGGGAAAGACAGAGTCACGTGTTTAAAAACAGGCCCTTGTTCACGCAGGTGCTGCTGGAAGTGTGTGCGCGCGTGCATTTACAGTATGTGTGTGTGAGAGAGAGAGAGAGAGCAGCAGGTGTGCGTGGACTGGGCCCTTGTTTTTAAGCAGGTGTGCTGTGTGGTTTAACAGGGCTACCAGTGGTTGAAGGACAAGATCTTGAGCGAGGAGGGCCGGCGTCAGCAGATGAAGCTGAAAGAGCTGCAGGCCATCGCCGAGCGGCTGGGGTGTACGCTGCCACAGCTCGCCATCGGTACGCAAACACTCACACTGCCGCTCTCTCTTTTTGTCTGTCTGTCCGTCCGTCCTGAACCTCGCTCCCTACGCCGCCCCTTCACATAGACACACACACTCCTCCATTCTTCATTCTGAGACTAACTAAAACTGGTGTGCATGGGTGTCTGTCTGTCTGTCTGTGCTTGTGCAAGTGTGTGTGTGTGTGTGTGTGTGTGTGTGTGTGTGTGTGTGTGTTTAGCCCTTTCTTGTTCGAAAGTTCTACAGCCTTAAAAGATTTGGTTCCCCAGTGTTCTGTTCCTATTAGCCCAGAGTTTAACACACCCCTCACTCCTGCCACAAGTGTGTGTGTGTGTGTGTGTGTGTGTGTGTGTGTGTGTGTGTGTATTCAGTACCTTGCATTTCATTTCACACATACCATGGGTGTAACCAGAATTAACAATTTGAATAATAATACTGATTGTGAGGTTTGAAAAACTTTCCAAATGTTTCCCCACAATCAGGCAGCATTAATAACTAATATTAATGGATACTATAGAAATTCTGACGTAAGTGTTAAATGACCGTCAAGCTTATTAATAATGATAACCAGCTGATCAGAACAGAGAGGCGGTGCTGATTACCCGTCAGTCCAGAGTGTTCCAGTATATGGGTGTGGTTCTGTGGGCGTGGCCTGGGAGTGTCCAGTGGGTAAAGCAGGAAGTGAGATTTTGGGTTTTCAAGGTAAAACAGAAAGGTTTTGGCTAACGAATAGAAAATAAATGAAGATATAGAATCTTACAAAGTGTCCAAAAAGTCTCCATACATACAAACGTGAAGCAAATGGTTAACCTTGTGACAGCTTCCTGATCCGGCCATGCGAATGATTTCAGTACTTTTCAAAAGCCATCCCTAAAGGACGTCTGAAAAATGCAGTACAGTAAAACCTTGGATTGCAATCATAATTTGTCCCAGAAGCGTGCTTGTATATCAAAGCAAATTTCCCCATTAGAAATAACAAAAACTCCAGTGATTTATTCTACAGCCCAAAAATATTCATAGGAAATAAAACAAAACAAATTAACCTCCACTTTACAGTACCTTTGAAAATAATTATGACTGGTGTTAGACGAAAGCAGGAGCCTAAACCGATTCATCTCCCGCACTGCTACAGCCTTTTCAACTTTTTTTTTTTTCTTTACAGAGGCCGTTGTTACAGTACAGTTACTAAACAACAGTCACTACACTAGGACACAAAGAATCCTTTACACACACACACACACACACGCATGGTCACGATGTTATATTAAACAGTACACGAAAGGATGTGGACTGTACGAGTGATGCATGCGCACTGAGACTGAGCATGGGAGACGATTACCCACAGTCCGACAGCGCGAGAGAGAGTAGAATCATTGTCTCCGTAGTCATCACGTGACACTCAGCAAACAAAGCACATACGCACTACAGTTCAGAGTTTACATAAGTTTAAGAGTTTAGTAATTATGATACAGTCGTCCCCGTTTATTCTTTACTTATTTTTTGTTGAAAGAACTTGCCAGATGTGTACTGTAAGTCTCTGTACCTGTCAGCATTGGCCGGTGGTTTTAAGTGTTTATTTAGCTTTAACCCATATGTTCCATATGCACCTCTACTGTAAATGTGTCATAAGCAGGTGATTTTACTCTGCAGGTCGTTTTTTAACATGGGCAATGTGCAGGAGTAATAAGATAAATCAGCAATACAGGGGAAAACATTACCGAAGCTGATTTAATGCTGCCTAGGTTGCTTCGTTTAAGGCGACATAGCTTTATTAGCTTCAGAGCTTTATTAGCTTACTTGTCTCTACACTATTATAAGTAGACAAACAGTGCTAGTCAATGAGCCGACCACCTACAGATCCATAGGCATCACTTTTTAATTCATTAATTCTCAGCAATACTTTCTGTTTATGGAACTGTAACCTTTATACATCTGTGTCCTATTTATTTCCGTACTTTTACCATTCCTAAAAAAAAAATTCTTAGCATCATATTTCATGTGAGGGCAAAAGACATTTGTAAGATCACGAATACGTCTTTAGTAACCGAGATATAGTGTGAGGTGAAAGGCTGACTAACCTGCAGTACATTTTTTTTTTCCCCCCCAGCAGTTTGTTTATCAGGCATTCGAAGCATTTTGAAAAGAAACAGGTGAAAAATGAAAACCAGTGAAATTATTCATAGAAAGTATTAATCTGAAAGCAAGCAGTAAATCACAGTGCCAAGTAAAATACTGTTCTAATTCTTTTACAGTAAATGTAGCACCTGTGGTGTGTGTGAATGTGTGTTTGTGCTCGAGTCCATTCGTGTGTGTGGTTGTGGGTGTCTTGTAAGTTGAGCAGGTCCTCATGTGTATGATCATGATTAAGTGGTGGTTTAGTTCCATGGTTCGTAGCCCTGATCGCTGCGGGAGGAACCACCTGTAGAAATGATGTTTCAGTTAAATATTAAGCAGAAACATCTCTTGGAAGCCCTGTTCTGGTTACACCCCTGCACCCCCTCCGCCCCTGACATTTCTTCCCCGGGTTCTGAGCGAGCCAGCAGCACTGGTACTGATCTGTCCATGCCGTGTCTGTTTCTGCACCTAGCACACGCTGAGGGAGTGAACACCACCGTCACCCACTCATGTCACCTTCTCTCTCTCTCTCCCTGTCTGACTCTTCTGTTTCTCTCACAATCTGTGTGTGTTTGTGTGTGAGCTGTCTGCTGTGAGGTTGATATAAGTGATGACTCGGCAGGTACAGTGAGCTGAACCACTGCACGGAACTTACACTTGTCCAACTGCAGCCTCCTGATGAGTTTAGATTTTAGGTTGTTTTTTTTTCCCCCCTTTCAAATTTAACTTTCTATGTAACTTGTACTTGTTTTAGTCTTAATGTGCCCAAATATTCCTTCAGTTCATCTTCAGTTTTAATTCTGAATGTGAGGTTATTTATTTTCCTCAGTTTGAAGTAGATGAGAGTTACTGTTGGGAAGACCAGCAGCCGAGAGCCTTTAGCATCTCTGAATATTATAATAATCGCTAAATTACAGATAAACACCCGTATTATTATTAAAAAAAATATTTTGGTAAAATGGCTTCAATAGTGATGAAGGTGAGGTGCAGAGCCGTTGATCTTGAGTTTTAAAAAAAGGCAGTTAATGTCACTACATAAGATGAGCAGCATTTATTTATTTGTTTAGCTAATCGTGTCTGTGTGTGTGAGAGAAAGAGAGAGTTTGCTAAATCTAATGGCGTGAATTCTATGCAAATCTCACTTGTGCCCATCATGTGCGGTTCTAGAGATTTACACAGACACTACAGTGTGCAAGAAACACACACAAACACTGAGTACATGTCACACACTTGAGATATGAGATCCCCACAGAGTTTCCTCTCCGCGTGTGTGTGTGTGTGTGTGTGTGTGAGAGAGGTGTTGCATGTATGGTCCTCCGGGAGCTGCAGCAGTCAGCACATGGCTTCTCTCACCTCCGACTCCAAACCTCTCCGCTCCAACACTGCAAGTTCTCTCAAAAAACACAAGAAAAAAATGTTTCATTCCTCCTGCCCCGGTGTTGGGAGCCATGGTAACGGTGCGGTCTGACGGCTGTTTTTTTTTTTTTTTTTTCCCTCTGTGTGTGTGAGAGTAGGTGGTGGAGTTAGCTAGAGTGTGTTTTAATTTTGGAAATGGCTTTATTTTTTGCGATGTTAGAAATGTTTGTGCTTGATGTGGAAGGGTGGGGGTGTGAGCTGTTTGTGTGGGCGAGTACGATAGTGTGTGTTGTGCGTGTGTTGTGTATTGGATGTGATTTATGTACTGATCCTCTGCAGCATGGTGCCTAAGGAATGAAGGAGTCAGCTCGGTGCTCTTAGGAGCCTCCAACAGCGAACAGCTCATGGAGAATATAGGTGCGATACAGGTGAGGACGTTGTGCTGCACCACTACACAAGCACCATCAACCTGCGTTGTGTGTCGTATTTCTAGATTATAATTTCAACTTTCTCTTTGTATTTATTCCGTAACTTTAAAAACTTGGCTTCTGACCTAACTGCCACAATTCACATTTAAGTTCTCTTCCACCTCAACACAGACTTTTTCACTCTTCTTTTAATTAGTGTCTATATAATTAGTGTCTATATAATTAGTGTCTATATAAATGAGCTACGGCTGAGCCACGCCCCTCCAAAGAACAGCAGCTGATTTTATTATTTATTTATTATTAATAACAAGAATAATTTAAAAACTGTAAAAACTAAACAATACAAATAACTTTACACAGTTTACAGAACAATAACAAGATCTATTGAAAATAACAGTATTCACAAACTTTTTTTTTCGGATTTTCTCCCTAATTCAGTCGTGTCCAATTCCTCCCCGTCACTAGGGGGCTCCCACAATTAGGCTACTACTACCACTCAGTCGGAAGGACCGAAGACTATCACGTGTTTCCTCCGCCAGCCGACCGCATCTTTTCGAACTGTTCGCTTACGGGGCGGCGTAACGCACTCGGAGGACAGCGCTATCCACTCCTTTCACTTGCGCGAGCTCACAGACGCCCCTGATTGGCTGTAGAGCCGTGATTAATGTGGAAGCACCAAGTACCTCTCACCCCTCTCCTCTGAGAAAGCTCGGCCAATCAGCTCTCTCTAGACCCCCGGCTGTGAACCAGCGATCTCCGGATGATAGGGCGAGCACTTACCACTGCGTTACCCAGAGGCCCTAGTATTCACAAACTTAATAAAAGAACTATGTAAATAAATAACAATTGACAGAATAAACTAGTAAATAAACTAACTAAATGAATAACAAAAAATCTATCTACATACCTATGTAGGTATCTTTCTCTCCCTCCCTCCTAACAAAGAACTGACCATATCAGCAATTTGTTGTAGAAGCTCTAATGTATTAAACCTGTGGTCTTTCAGAGCTGAACACATTTTAACTAAATAAGAGTGTGGTGTAACGCCGACTCGGGCATGACGTGCCATGTCAAACACTTCTCAGGGCAATTCTTTTATTTAAAAAAATAATAAATAATCTGCTCCATAGTCAGATTGTCGTTCAACCTGAATAACCATGTTGTTTGTTTTACTTTTGTTTTTGTTTTTTTGCAGGTCCTTCCGAAGTTGTCGTCCTCCATCGTGCACGAGGTGGACAGCATACTGGGGAACAAGCCCTACAGTAAAAAGGACTATCGCTCCTAGTGTGTGTGTGTGTGTGTGTGTGTGTGTGTGTGGAGCCCAGGGGCTGCCATGCACTGAGCCCCCTTTGCCTGTTTCTCCGTTTGCTTGAGCTTTTACTGAATGAGTAAACAGCGCATGAGACCGGCAGGTCCACCCCGAGCCTGCAGGGGGATCCCTTGTAAAAACATACAGGGAACATTGAAACTAAACATCAAAATAATACACACATGGGCTTTCAAAAGGGAAAAAAAAAAGAAATTAACAAAAAGAAAAGAGCTAGACCTTCATACCTGGGGGATAAATAGCTTTTAATAGAAAGCTGAAAAAATAAGAGAGGGAGAAAAAAATAGCACCTGCTTGCTTGGCTGTAGGAAATACTCGGTTTTCCTCTGCGCGTTGTTTTTAATACTCCGATGCATATTTGACCAAAAATAAAGAAAAATCACAAAAAAAAAAATCGAATAGATCTCTATATGAACGCAGCACTTAACTTTTATGGTTGGTTGCACATCTCCCATAGTCACTCATGAGGTCCGTCTCTCCAAAACCATTCACTGTGTCGTCTGCGTCATGATTGCACACACCCCCTTCGCAGATGAGCCAATCAGCACTTTAATAACAGTCCGTTTGAGGGAGTGGCTATGGGAGGCACCGGCGTCTAAACTGATACACAAGCATCGTTTTAGGGTTTTTTTTTGGGGGGGGGGGGGGGTTATTTTTTCCTTTTCTCGGTGCATCCGGTCCCACCTCAGAGTAGCGGTTATCTTAATGTCACAAAGTAAATAAAAACTGGACCTGCGTTCATCCGTTAGTGCGTTCATGCTAATCCAGTGGCGTCCTGGACCTCCCTCTCGCCTGCTGCGTACGAGCGTACGCTCAGGAACGTCTTTGAATGTGTTGACCCGCACACGAGCGCATGCTGAGTCTCGTCACCAGACGCCGGAGGTTAACGTTAAAGCTTCAGCGTCGACATACATGGCTAAAGCCAAAGATCTGTCCCGGCTCCGTCTGTAACGTCTCCCTGTCTCGCCCCCATCTTAAGCTCATCTGTAAGAGCATGCACTTCCTCTTATTCACTCACTTTATATACATCATATATCATGTATATCTCTTCCCGTGTATACTCGCCAAGAGACTTAGATATGTAGGTATTAACACCAATATATATTTGCATCCTGTATCTTAGGAATGTCATTAGATCTTTTCTACACCGTATACCACAAAAAATTTACGAGCCATTCTCTCCGACTTGCAGTGAAAATTTTCCTCCAACTGCATGACGTCTACTCCCAACCCCAGGCATGTGCACTCTTCAGCCATTATGCAAGGGGTGCGTGTGTGTGTGTGTGTGTGTGTGTGTGTGTACAGTGTGTGTGTATGTGTAATATATAATCTTCACATACATGCATACAGAGTCAGCCAAAATATGTTTACACTCTTCAGGAAAAGATAAACTTGTATAAAATAATTTAATACAAAACGTATTGCTGTTCGTTTATATGTGTGTATACTGTATATGTTTGTATACATGATAATATTATAATAATAATATGAAAATACATCATACTTTTGTTGTTTTTTCCTGAGGTGTGTATAAATGTTTTTGGCTGACTGACTAGTACACACATCATGTACTGTACACACGCACACATACATGTAGGACATAATTTGATTGATGGGTTTACACGGGCGTGTTTGTTTTTTTTGGGGGGTTTTTTCCTGAGGCGTAGATTTTTGTTTGTCTCACTACGCAAAGTTTCACCAGGAGCCGTGTTGATCCATGACCGAATAGACCGTGTCGCATCTTATTGGAGAAATGGAATTTGTTGATGCACAGACAAAAACAGTTTTGAGAACGTATTTCAGTTCTAATTAAACGAGCGCAATTCTTTTATCCTGTTGTACAAACAAATAAACAAACACTGATCTTTAAGTTTGGAGAGAGAGAGAAAGATTAGGGGATTCAGTCAGCGATTTGGTCACCCTTCTTCAGGCTAAAGGCTTCTGCTGTAAAATGGGGTCAGCAGATCCACTAAGGCATGCTCAGGGGTTTCCCAGCCTGCACCTCACCTGCGCTTCTCCATGGGATATGCTTTTCATTCTCACCGATCAGTCGCTCTCAGATCTGAAACTCCTGTTTCTTAGACTTGTATCTGTTAAGATGATTTGGGTCTGGCTTGTAGATCTAAAGTTGTTGCCTGTCTCTGGATCAGGCTGGAGTTCCACACCTTCTCTTTCTCCAGTACTACCTTACATTTGGGTATCGGGTACCGCTGAATCTCCTGGACCATCCATTACGTACGAAGGGAGCTCCTTAAAGAGCGAGCAAGACGAAAATCCTATGAGCATGTGGGGATCTTCTTAGAGCAAGGCAGCATTTATATTTTTATCCACTTTCTCCTTCTAATGAGCCTCATTCACCAAGTTTGTTTTTAATGGCACCATGACGGTCTGTTCTTCTACACGGACATTTCAGAAGTGTTGTGAGCTTTTCATCTCCCACGCTTAACTTGTCTTAACTTGAACTTGCAAATCCTACATCCTGGAACTCCTGGTAATTCTTTTTCTCCTCCGTCTTTTAGGATCTCTCCTCAATGATGTTCTCAGAG
This sequence comes from Clarias gariepinus, assembly GCF_024256425.1. NCBI lineage: Eukaryota > Metazoa > Chordata > Actinopteri > Siluriformes > Clariidae > Clarias > Clarias gariepinus. The sequence goes on along the minus strand of NC_071122.1, from coordinate 4,524,807 downwards.
TCCATTCTGAAATCTTTGTGCATCTCTCAGTACTGCACTCAGTTTAATTTAGAGTTAAATCACAAAGCGTGCATTACCTGTTAGAAGAACTTTATTTCATCAGAGGATTTTTTGATCCCACGGTTTCACTCAGATCATCAGACGATCGTTGCTGTTTTGTTTCTGATCTGACTCGTATAAATATTAGATTAGATTAGAATTTAGGTCGGTCCTTTGAGCTGTTGTTTAGTTTTAGGCGATACACCTCACTGTGCTCCATAAGGTAGAATCCGGTCCAGTTCTCCTACTGTGTGTAGCCGCTGTGTTTGAAATTAGGACGTTGTGGAAGCCGATTCTGAATCGTAAAATTAAAAAAGAAACAAACAGATGTTGATGTATTAATGTATTGGGTTTTTTTCTTTTTTTCTTTTCAATTATTTGTGGAAACGTCAAACGTCTCGTTGTGCTTTTTATGGCGTCGCCCTGTTTCTGTGTTAGAGATTCTCTCAGGAAAGAAGGGCATTACTGTGTGTTCGTCTGCGGTGGGAAACTAGTGCACTAGCGCCACACGTTTCATGACTAAGTACTGCATTTGAAGAAAAAAAGTTTTTAAAAAATAAATGAAAACTCATCAGTGGTACATCAGTGGCGTGCTGTGGAACATGTTCACTAGGGAAACGTTTTGTGCTTCTCTTCTCACAAAGGAAAACAAGACAGGGCAGTATTTACCCAGAACAGTGCTTTAATGTTTCAACATGAAACGCCTTTTATGTTCTTATACCCAGAGCGGAAACGTGAGCGTGCATGGGCTTTTTTTTTATTTTTATGAATGATTCTTTAAAAAAAAAAAAAAACACCTGTAGATAGAGGACGAGCGCTTAAAGCATCATCTGCTGTTTGCTTAGAAATTATTTTTCTGTTTAATATTTTAGAGGGATAAAGGCAAGTTTAAAACTTAAAAAAGGGGATTTTATTTTTTTAGTATTCTTCGTTGCCCTGCTTTGATATTAAGATGATGACGATGATGATGAGCACCTATTTGCACTGAATATGCATTTTGAAGAACTCTGTATAATGTATACAATGGCAAGCTTACATCTCCTCCTGTGTGTGGAGAGATACTGGATGTCCAGAATGATATATCTGTATATAGTTTGACCTTTTGTACATATATACATATAAATGGTTGTGATCACTTCGGCATTTTTTTTTTCTTTTTTTTTTTTTTTTTTTTTAATCCTTCATTGGCAGGCATTGCTAACTGCATTGTGCTTGAATTGAAATTTAGAAATGTACAGCTTCAGTATCTATGAAATGGAAATTATAAAATATTAATGAGGATGAAACTTGGGCATCTGGTCTTGTTTTTTCTTTTCCCTCTCCTTACACTTTCAAACAAGATTTTAAAAATATGACTCTTCCATGGACTATATATATTTTTATTTATACAGCATTAATAAAAATAATGTACATATCCATCATACATAAATACATTAAACAACTTTATATACTGTAGAATGAAAACTGCTGAAAGAATAATACAACAACCCTTGAGATCAGGCCTTAAATAAGGTCACTGCATGATCATTATAGTACATTGTTGCTGGTTACGAATTCAAGACAAGCAAATTATCATAAAAAATATACATATAAACTCCTGTATTAAGCAAAATAGCACCATGAATAAAGAACACTTTTCTTTGAAAACTGAACACTTTACATCGTATAAAGCTTAAATCTCATTTGCACATTGTATTATGTCCCTTTATCTATATGAGTGCAAGGTGTAGCTCGTTCTTTACATGATTTTAAACAGCCTCATTACAAGAAGACCTTGGAGCAAATGTCAGACACCAAGTATGTAGGGATGATGATGATGATGATGATGATGAGGAAGCACCTGATACGATACTTAGGTGGTGATTCAATTTGTACTTAGCAACCAGTTTTCTCCTACTACACAGGATGCTGTGCTGCCTGACCATGTTTAAATAGTTTAGAGCACCATCTGTAGGATCGTAGAGGAACTGCAACATATTTCCACTTCAAATGCAAACATATAAAAAAAAAAAAAAAAAGATGTAGGGAGTCAGATTGGTTTTGGTTGGATGAATTGGTGAATTTTTCCCCCTGCATCGCTACTAAAAATATTGTCAAAAACAGTACTTTTGTGATGTTAAATCTACAGATAAATAAAGGACAGTGTAACACGTATAACGATCATAACATAGAAACACAAAATTCACAAATGCAGGTGTAGTTCGTGTGATCGTGTGTTTGTTTTTCTTTTGTTGACAGGCAGTTGCTGATCTTGTACAAAAGAACAATTTTACTTTGTTTTTATGTTTGTGTAGTCAGTGCAGCTTGTAGAAAACACACATGATGAATGGCTTTTTGTCCTCCTCTGAGTGGGATGAGTGTGTGTTCCCTCAGCGCCGTCCTCATGCAGAGGAGGTCTGACGCAGGTTCATGGAGCTCCAGAGGAACAACACGCCTGCTCTTCCTGCTTCACTTCTTCAGGCTGTGCGTTATAAGTTGTTCAGATGTGACTGCTCATCTCTTCTGTCACGTCTGCTCAGAGGTGGAGGTCCATCTATGGAGACGACCAGATCACACCTTACACACTTGTGAATTAGGTAGAGTAGAGGTCCGGGTTACAGCCATTGGTTCTTGTTAGAAACTTGAGTGAGGAATCCTTTCTGTTTATTTACTACATTAGGTACAGTCGTGGTTGCGGTAAAGCAAGTACAGAACAGTGCTTCTGTACAAGGGTAAGGAAGTCTGCTTTAGTTTTTTAAATCATGTCGCTGATCCTCCAGAGTAAGGGGAACAGTTCTCATTCCCTCAGTGAGATGTTATTTGTCTCCTAGCCTTGCTTGTCTTGTGCTGTTAGCAGAATGTGCTCTGTGAAGAAGACCTCATGCTAAGTTTTGGTTCTTAATATTGTTAGATGTTTCACTGGCTTGAACCCGCACCCTCAGATTCCCAGACCAACAACCTAAGCCACCTGAGCGACCTCTCCCAGTCTTTTCACACAGGGTTATACAGTACAATCAATACACTAGTTCTGTGTCTCTCTCTGGATTAGTATTAGATTTTAGTCTCAGCATATTTTTTTTAAAGTTATGATTAAATGAGCACCATGTTGGGTCAGTACCAGAATGTTCCTAGTCTATTATTGTAAAATAAGAGATTCATTCTAAGGTATGGGGGAAGTTTTCAGATATAGGATTTGATTGATGTTAGAAGTAAAATTTTTAAAGCTGCAGAGAAGCTCATCAAAGCAAGGCTTCAGTGCAACAGTTTTGGGGGAAGCATTCAGTGTGTATTTATTTGTTAAAGTTTGCTCTAAAACACAATATAAATCCATCACTCATCACCATACTAAGAGATTTCTCTAATAATCTGGACAGGAATAAACATAGCATGTAAAAAATGAACTCTTATGAGCAGATGGGGGGAAAAAACGTGTTCAGTCCTCACATCGAGAGACAAACTTGAGACAAAGAATTAGTAAATGAAGTACGAGTTACCTTCTGTACACCTGGCGCCGATCCAGCCTTTCACACACACACAGTGACCAGTGCGACTGTCACACTCTGCTCCATTCTCACATTCGCAGTTTAATGAGCAGTCTGGTCCGTACCGGTTCACTCGACAGTCTAAAACACGCACAAAGGAGTTAGAAGATCAATGAGGAAACAGACACAGTTAATGTTGAGGCAAAATGTAAATAAAAATAAATTAATTAAAATAAAACTTACTGAAACGGAGTAAAAAGTGTTAATGAAGCAAAGATTCAGAGGAATAAAGATTAACTGGTAAAGTGTTACAGTTTTCTGTCTGCAAACTCAGCAATCAGTGACGTGTTTAAAAAAAAATTCAGTCCTTAGTGGGGGAAAGTGTCCCGAGTCTAATCTAACTCAGTGTTTTATCAAAAGAGTACAGTTTATCAAATAGAACATTTTTAACCCTACTGTACCTCTAGGCATATACTATAGTATAGCAATATACTCTCTATACGCTTACCTGCATCACACCTGAGTCCGGTTTTTCCTGGCACACACATGCACGTGCCACTCACGGGGTCACACGGTGTGTCGTCTGCGCAGTCACACGTCTTCGAGCAGTTCAGACCGTACGTGCCGCGCTCACACGCTGTAAAACGTTAAGAATTTTAGTTTAATCTCTTTCGTTGTACGTTTTTTGGAGCTGAACTATAACAAAAAAGTTTTTTTGTAATGCATCGGATACGTTTAATTTTGTGGCAGAATTGAATTGTTTAATAGAATTGTAATTGTTTAAATAAATGTATTAATGTATTTGTAATATATTAATAATGCTATAGAAGCAACCTTTAATTATTAGAGCTACAGTAGAGAACTATAAATTATAGTTAAAAACTAACTTTCAAAAAGTAAAAGAGACATTTGGTTTAATAAACACACTTAAAATTAAGGAATTTAAAAGAGCATTTTTATGACCTCACTTAAAACGGATACTGTAAGTGTGACTTTAGGCGTGTGCGCTCCACCGACTCGCTGCAGACAGGTCTAGACCATCACTGAGTACTAACTGTAAACTGGGTGTCCTTTTACTGTTAAACCTCTGCTGCAGCTAAAACACCTGCCATGTGTGTGATAGATACAGACATTAAATCTGTCTGGTCCTCTCCAGGAATCAACCATCAAGTCCTCCGTACAGTATTGTAACACACTGTACTGTAACACACTGTACTGCTGGTTTATTAAACACACCTAAGGTATTTAAATGAGAGCATTAATTAACAGCAGGAGGTTGATGGTGGTTATTATACGTTACTTCAATAACTCGTACATTTGCTCTGTTAACTCTGTGCTTCCTGAAACTTTTTAATGACCCCAATGAATTTTCTGTAAGCCCAAACCTTATTCACTCGACTTTATTATTCCAGACTGATTACACTGAAGATTTTAAGATGGCTATAAACTAAAAGAATATTCCTTCCACTGGCTCACTGCTCTAGTAAAAAGCTTCACACAATTTTGACTGTTTTAAAAACTATATACGAAAAAATACATCCAAAGCCTTTACATTAAAAACTTTTCGATGATCTACAAATTCAAACTTTCGGCAAAAATAAATGTTTTTTTTTAAGTTCATTTAAAACGGAAGCTGTGAAAAGCCTTCCTCTTAATTAATTCTTTTAAATGTTAATTTTTTTAACAGTATAACTTTAATTTGTGACCTTTCTGGCAGTTTGACCCCCAATATCCAGCAGGACAGATGCAGTGCCCGTCGCCGGGAGCACACACAGCTCCGTTCACACACTCGCAGTGCTGCTGGCACCGAGGTCCATACAGACCCTCTGGACAAGCTGTAACACACACACACACACTTCGCTGAATAGTACTGTAAAAAGACAAAACTGCTGATAATCAACAATGTGCCTGAGGGTTAAAAAAGTGTGTGTGTGTGTGTGTGTGTGTGTGTGTGTTTGAGAAAGAGAGAGAGACACACACTCACCATGCTGACACTGATGACCGTAGTATCCTGCTCCACACAGACATGATCCTGTCACCTCGTCACATGTGCTGTTGTGCTGACACACACATTCCAGTGCACAGTTTGGACCGTACCATCCCTCAGGGCACTCTGAGACACACACACACACACATATATATATATATATATATATACTGCATCTTATATGTATATAATCTTGTGCACTCGCAACAGCGCACGAACACTATACAGGATGAAATTTTAAGCCCCGTCTCCTCTCTGATTTGATTAGTGGTTGTTCATAAACCATAAAACACTTCTGGGTTGAGTCGCACCGCAAATTCAGTAATGAGAATTCAGAGTCTGTACTCATCAGTCCCAAATCATTTTCAATTAAAACGGGAATAATTGTTGCTTTTTGCCCCCCACATTAAAAAACACACACTAAGTTATGATGATGATAACAGTGATGCCACTCACCTCTCTCACAGTACGGTCCAGTGAAGCCGAGCCCACACACACACTTCCCAGAGACTGAGTCACACACACCTCCATTACTGCAGTTACAGCGCTGAGAACAGCCTACACCATACCAACCTGAAGCACAGCCTGAGTACACACACACACACACACAGACATACAATTTTTTCCAAGTGTTTAAGGTGTTAAAAGCATTTAGTAAAATGTTTTCTTTTTAATCACATGAAATTATACATTTTCTGTGTGTACTATCTTTACTACATTGTATATATTACACTACACTTTTACTACAGTATGACGTTCTACACATTTTACTCGCTTCACTATAGTACCTGTAACACACTATAAGAACTGCACTGATATTGATCTTGTGCTACTTTATAATCATGGTTCTCACACTTTTTAGCTCAATCTCCAGAGCAAACCGCTACGAATCACTACTTATAATCATCCAGCAGGACCTCAGGTGGGGCAGAAACATCACCATCACCACCACCACGCCTCTGTAACATCTGACCTGTGTGTGACAGATACAGAAATTAAATCCATCTGGTTCTCTCCAGGAATTAATAGTCACTTCCTCTGTATGCATCAAGTTCAGCTCTGCAGTTTCACTGTCCAAACGCAAGCTACCAAGCCTCATCAACAGCGCAGGAAGAAGAACCGTCTGGCAGCTCCGCCCCCTTACTGAGCTACACCCATCCCAGGTGAAGAAGAGAGAGACAGAGAGAGAGAGAGCAGGGAAAATAATGCTGTCTCCACACATCCCTGATGCTGTCTATTTCAGTGTTTCTCTTCACCGCAGAAACCTTGAGGCAGAGTCCTAAAGTCCCACAGCAGCAGACACCAAAAGGGTTTCTTCCCCTGCACTAGCACTTAAATAAACGAGTACAGCGCCAGAGTAATGCACCACCGCGTTAGTCTTACCCGTCCTGACACACTGTGTAAGTTTGGTGAAGATTTAAGAATGTCACAAAGGGGTTTCCTTTCTGTTTTTGCTGTTATTTTGGGATGTACAAAAATATCATAATTCTCAGATTTTCACCAAATTCACACTGTAAATCGATGGCTAATAAAGGGGTGCACTTACTTTCGTCCTGTCACTCCAGAGCTGGGATCTGAGCTTCTCAGTTCCATTATATCACACTTAAACAAAGCTAAAGTTTAGGAGTGCATAAACTTAATTCTGTAAGTTTTGAGGTAATTTCATGGATCAGACATGTTTTTCCAGCACACTCACTTGATACCTGATCAGACTTCATGTTTCTATCAGAGACAGCATTTAGGTTTTCAGCAGTTTAAGCTACAGTAGCTCTTCTATTGGATCTATCGGACCAGACGGACCAGCCTTTACTCCATACATGCATCAGTGAGCCTCGGCTGGCCGTAATCCTGTCACCGGTTCGCTGGTTTCCTTCCATGGAGCACATATGTAACATGTGCATGGCTTTATCATCATGGCCTGCTCCCCAGTCTGATGTGGCTCATGACTGTGTATGAGGTTCCACAGTAGTGAAGAAAGTGGAATGTAAAATCAACTCACATCTCAGAAGGTGGTTGGGAATCCCTCCAGGCTTCACATCAGATCAGGGAAATTACAACTACCCCTCTCTTCCCTGGTTGAGGAACTACAAGTAGCCAAGGTCGCTATGCCACAAGTAGCAGGGTGGCTATGACCCCAAGAAACTTAAGAAACGGCAAGGTCAGAGAAGATGAAATAAAAACCAGGTCGAGTCGGAAGTAGGGTTGGGTACCGAAAACCGGTACCAATACGGCACCGGTACCACCATAACCAGTATGTACCAGACCGAAACAGAACGCGAATTTCGGTGCCTTATTTCGGTGCCACTTAAATGCCTGAACTGTCGAATGAATGACGCAGTTGTAATAAGCATCAGATTCATCAACACACATGAAAAGATACCCAACCCTAGTCGGAAGTGGGAGGCCTCAGCAACTCTGACTGGAGCCAAAGGCATGGGAGGAGGCGTTTAAAAGGAAGACCGAACACTATAAGAACTTGGTGTGGAACTGCAGGGGCAGACGTGGTTCTGTCCAGTCGTAGTGGGATGTAGGGGCTTCCCAGCCCAATCAGTATGTAAGCTGATGGAGAAAGAAGGCAGTGAGAGAAAGAAGAGCAGTGCAAAGGCAGAAAGAGCCTACAGTACTACTGACCCACCAACAGGAAGAGATGTTATGGTTAATGGTCGAAACACTTTGGGATCGTTGGTAACCATCTGATGACACAACCTCCTGGCTAAAGGCTCCAGTCGTTGCAAGATGACTGAAGGAGAAGCATCCAAGGACGTATGCCATAACTTAAGGCTGATCAGTATATTATTTAATAATTTTAATAAAATGGCTCAATCTTTAATGGCTATAGTACAGTAGATGATGTAGATCTATTTCCATTTAATCTCGTGCACTGATTATGTATTTTAAGTGCTACTGATGATGATGCGCCACAATGCACACGCCTTTAGAGGTTTTGTGGAGTCCAGGCTTTGACGGGTCTGAGCTGATTTAGTGGCTGATTAAGTGCGTGACCTCAGTCTGTGTATAACCATGATCAGTTCACTAACCTTGCCCACAGTCGTCTCCTCGGTGCCCAGGAGCGCACACACACCTCCCTGTGACTGGGTCATTCCTCATCCCGGCCCTGCAGTGAGCGACATGGGCACAGTCTTGCCCGTAATGCCCGACCGGACACGCTGAAACAAAATATAGCCTTAAATCACTGCAACTGAAAAAATATATAAGATGCTCTGTAAAGAAATATGAAATTTAAAACAAAACAGCTCACTGATGTTGCACTGAGCTCCTATAAAACCAGGTGGACATTGGCATGCGCCCATTGTGGCCTGACACACCCCGCCGTTCACACACTGACACTCCCTCTCACAGTCTGGACCATAGCGCCCGCTCTCACACTCTAGAAAGACACACAGCAGACATCAGGACACCTGATTAAAGGAGCGGTATGTCATTTTTGAGACGGTCCAGAAAGAAACCCTGAAAGAAATTGTTAAACAATGCCATTTATTTGAAAAATATGACTAATTATACAAAAGGAATGTTTCTTATTTACGGATATCGTTCACGTGAAGTCATTAATTATTACATAGTTGTTTGACTAATTAATTTAAATCCTAATGATAAGTAAAATAACCCCAACAACCCTGATCAAAAGTTTACATACTGTATCCTGGAACGTTTGTCCACATTATAAACACGAAGGCTGTCACACACAGGTTTAAATGGCTGTTAAAGGAAAGTTTCCACACCTGAGACTCATTGAAATTGTAATTAGTGTCTGTGCTTAAAGAGTCAGTGAGTTTCTCAACTCATGAGATGGTGCACTGATTTGACTGGATACTGCACCATGGAGAAACTGCCTATAGACCTGTGTAATAAAGTGGTTGAACTTTATTAAGTAGGAAAAGGACATAAAAAGATATTTGGTACTTGAACACAAATGACCTGCATGGTTGAGATGGCAGGAGAAAGCCGTTACTGTGCCCATGCCACGAAAAGGCCGGCTTGCAGTACACCAGACAGCACCTAGACAAGCCTCACAGCTTCTGGAGTCATTTGGAGTGATGAGAACAAAACTGAACTCTATAGTCACATCAACAAATGCAATGTTTATGTTGGAAAGGACATTATCCACACTGTAAAGCATGGTGGTGGATCTCTTGTGTTTTGGGGCTGTGTGAGCTCCAGTGGCCCAAGGAAGGTTAGTGCAGGATGAAAGCAACATCTTATCAGAAAATAAAGGCAGACCATTTGCATTCTACAGTACAAAATCTGTGCATGGGACGCTCTTGGATGCTCCAACATGAAAATGACCCAAAACACAAGAACAAGTTGACCCTCCAATGGCTACAGCAGAAAAAGCTGAAGGTTCTGGAGCAGCCATCAGTCTTCTGACCTCAATATCATTGAGTCACTTTGGGGAGATCTCAAACATGTGTAACCCAGCTGGAAGTATAGGGTTAGACTATAAATAAAATATTGTACCTGCTTTAGGTTAGGGAAATACAATTAGTTTTGCAGTTAAATAAAATTTATTTAATATTTACCGGAAGTCAGAGCCAGCGAACGGAAGTTGCGCAGAGTGGTGCGGCGGCAGGAAAAAAAAAACAACCGAATATAGAAAAGGTTTGTTGTTTCGTGTCGTCACATTAATCGCGCTAAACAGTTATAAACTCTTCTTCAGAGTTAAGTGAAAGGAAATAGTAGTACAAGTGGGTGAAGAAAGCTCCACACAGACGGTGTTGAGCGGGAGGATTGCTGTTTTGCCGAGTCGCAGTACTTCTCTGATCTCGGTAAGTTAGCGTGGTGCGGCTGCTAGTCGGCTATATGCTTAACACTGCTAGTGGATTCAGTCATAACAACAGCATCATCACTGTTAAGCGCGAGTTACTATATTTTGTTATACCTATGAACGTAGATATGTGACTATTGTTTAAAGGATGACAAATTAAGTGTTACTGAATGTTTGTTAAATTTTACAGTGTGAGCATTGACTGATGTAGATGGTAAATTTCTAACAATTGAATTGAGGGTAATATATTGATGGAGAGAGTACCTGCATATTAAGTTTGTACTTTGTGATACTGTGCTTTATACCCTGTTGTACAACAATGAAAAGACTTTAATTACGAGTCAATAGAATTTATAAAGAACAGAAACATATCATGATCCTGTTGTAAATGCAGGTCAGGTCTTAAGAGAGTGAAAACCACATTGACGTCCGCCGTGAGGAATTACAGAATTAGAGATGGCGAGCCACCAGCTGATCTTTATGGAACTCAGCCGCTGAGTGAGGAATCATTGGGGTAGGAGGGTGCCAATCACTTGGAGTGGCACCCGCACATCTACAAGCATCATTATAGGAGAGGAACTAATGAACATTTCACCGGGAAAACGGAACTGGTGTAGAGAGTGATCACTGAACTTTTATTTTGTTAAAAGGGCCCATTTTTTATTTTCCATATTTGTATAGAAATTGTGTTTTGTGTGATAAACAAATTAAGACTCTAACTGTTCAATTCACTAATTGTGTGGTGTGTTCTGTTGCACTAAACATCACAGCTCCTTCCGAACCTAGACAGATAGGTGTACTCACAGAGGGTGGGTTACACATGCAGTTCATGCAAGTCAACCGAAAGATTTACAGGAACTGGATGCATTTTGCCAAGAGGAATGTGCAACTATACCACTTAATTATGAGTCAAGAAGAATTTTGAGAATTAGGTTAAATTAATTAAAATGCACGATTATTACAGAAGACTGGATGCAATGTCATTCTGTTCTGCTTTACATATGAACTTGACTCCTCTAAAAAATAAAATAAATTCATTTTGCCTTCTCACTCAAGTTTTCTTTAAAAAAAAAATGGCACAGATTTAGCAAATTTTTCCAAGGTATGCAAACTTTTGAGCACAACTGTAAATAATGTCAAACGTTTAGCATCGTAGTCACTTTACCCTGATCACATTTGGGTCCGGTGTACCCTGGAGCGCAGTAGCACTCTCCTGACACCGGGTGGCACAGCTGGTTCCTCTCGGAGCACTGACACACATGATTACAGTTAAGGCCGTAGGTGCCAGGTACGCAAGCTGCAAAGATAGCAAATAGCGTTAAAAAAAACGTACAGTGCAAGAGTGTGTGTGTGTGTGAGTTTATGGCAGCGTGTGTGAAGGGCAAGGATCCGGCTGCACTTACTCTGCTCACATCCATTTCCAGTGTACCCCGGCGGGCAGCCGCACTCTCCGCTAACGTGGTGGCAGGAAGTGCCATGTGGGCACGTACACAGCTGGGAACAGTTACTTCCGAAGGTTCCAGGCAAACAGGCTGAAAGAGACAAACGCTACTGTTGTTATAACACTGTTTCGCAATCCTTATCATCTAATCATTTATCTCAACCCAGAATTATATTTTTTACAACTGGCGTAAAAACCAGGTTCGTTAAAGTATCATACTTACTAATGTATACAGATTTGGGAGACACTGACTGGTCAATATCACAAACGCCCCTTAAACTACCCCTGTCCATAACATACTGTAGCTCAGGGTTTTACAGTGATATTAATGTGAATTTCAGAACTGACACAAATTTCTGTGGATCATTTTCGGTTGATATCTTAAGCAGCACCAAGAACAGAACTTGCACGAAACGATTGTACAACTCACAAACAAGAAACTTGTGGGATAAAATGAGACTGTGACAGAATTTCACACAAACTCACTGGTGATTATTTACGCTACTGTACCACAACCTCGGCGAGACGGGCTTACATGCTCCACTGACCTCATAGTTTTTGTGCAAAATCTTCATTTGATTAACGAGCAAGTGAGGCTTTAGTGAGATCAGGGACGGATACACACTGTGTCTGAGTGGTGTGTAAAGGCTGGACTCTATAGTGTACTGTAGGTGTGTAAGTGCCGAGCGCACCTTTGTCACACTGAGCTCCTCGCCAGCCTTCTGGACACACACATCTTCCACTGACATGATGACAAGAAGCTCCATGTCCACACTCACACTGCTCCTCACAGCCCACGCCGAAGCGGCCTGAGGCGCATGCTGACCACACACACACACACACACACACACACACACACAGTATAGGAAAAGTGCAACATGGGTTATTAAAAAAAAACTTTACAGATCCAAAATGTAGAAATGTACCATCTTACTACACATAGTTGTACTGCATGCTAGGAATCTTATTACTATTAGAAACAAAGCGGATCAGGTTTCTCCTCCGTGCTACCTTTCTCGCAGCGCTGTCCCATCCAGCCGGCTCCACAAACACACTGTCCGGTCTGCCTGTCACATTGACCCCCATTCTCACACTCACAAGTCCGCTGGCAGTCCGGCCCAAACCGGCCCGCAGCACACTCTGAAACCAAAGGAACAGAAAGACAAGTGACTGTAAATACAGTAGGCTGCGTTAAACATAAATCTGGTCCTCAGATTAATAATAAAGCATAATTAACGATACAGAACCGACAAACACATACACACACAGACAGGAGGCCAGTATTTCCAGCTGTGTTAGGTTTGGTGGTAACATCTGTACCGTGTTGCCCGCAGGCGTGTCTTTTCCACTCAGAATGTGACTCTATCTTTATAAACAAATAAAATGAGCTGAATTGAATTTGGTCTCCAACAAGCGTGCAGTCTAACATCTTAACCAGAGCTTTGGCTAATCTGGATCACACAAAGCCTCCAGGATGCGTGCGGTGTGTGTGGTTAGCGAGTTAGCGGGTAAACACACATCCTGGAGCTGCAATCCTAAGAGTTATGAGGCGGAAAAATAACTCAGGACCGAGGCAGATGGGGAACTGGAGGTCTTACACCCACGGTGGTCTAAAAGACAGCGTGTGGCCGAGAGCACCAGTAAACGCCTGACGCTAACGCTAACGAGCTGAGGACAGGAGTCAGGAGTCGGGAGTCGGGCCTGCTGCTGCCCAGTTTTGCTTGCCAAGTACCAGTCCACTGTATATAGTTAATTATATGAGTTATATAAGGTCAAATCTCTTAATGATGGCTTTACAGTAGCTCTATGGAACTGTTAGTGGATTTTATTGAATCACTATCTTAAAGTGAAAAATAAGGAATAGATAATAAGATCTGCTCTGATTTCTGTTGACGATTTGGCTAAACAGACATCCTACACATAGTCAATTAGAAGAAGCACTTCTCGCTCTTTAAGTCGCACTAGACTTAAATCGGGAACTCTAATGAAATAAAAATCATCCTGATGAGAAAAGACACTTAGTGCTGCTGGAGGGTGTAGTGTAAAGAGCACTCTGGCACAGTAATGACTCGGGAGAGGACGGGATCCCCTTCGAGTCTGGTTCCTCTCAAGGTTTCTCCTTCATCAGGGAGTTCCTACTTTGGCACCGTCACATCTGGCTTCCTCATTAGGCACCGAAATGGATTTCTGGATTTCTATAAAGCTGGTTTGTGACGACAGCTGTTGTTATAGTGCTGCAGTAAATCTCAACGCAACTTTCTCAGAACTGCCCACCAACCATAGTTTATTCTCCACACTTTTTTGGCTACATAGGACCTGCTTAAATTCTTAAACTACTTTCACCATCAACGTGGTAAAGATATTCAGTACAACATACTCCCTCTGGGTACCAGGATACATTCTCTGTCTCTCTATGTCTCTTTCCTGTCTCTCTCTCCTCTCTCTCCTCTCTCTCTGGTACTGACCTCGCTCACACGCCATGCCCGTCCAGCCGTTGGGACAGGAACAGCGCCCGCTGATGTGGTCACACGCCCCGCCATTCTGACACAAGCATCCCTGACTGCAGCCTAACCCAAACAAACCCGCCGGGCATTCTGGGAAAATGTAAAATAACGTCTCATTGAAATTACATCTCATTATATCTAATACACTCGCTACTGAAATTCAGCTCTGTTCCTCACTCTGTGTGCAGTTCAGTCCCGTCCACCCTGCCGTACACACGCACTGTCCTGTAACGCCGTGGCATCTCTCACTGTTCTGACAAGCACAGGTCTGAGAACAGCCTTCACCGTAAAAACCACCGGGACATGCTGGAAGAAGGATAAAGAGAGGACATGGGGGACACATATGTGTACATGCATGCAGGTTTATCAATAAATAAATAAATAAATATCTCCCTAATGAGATCATCGTTGTCTTTGCAGAAGAGATAGTTTAGATAACTGTGCGCTTACTCTGGTTACAGCTTGGACCAATCCAGCCTGCAGGACAGGCACATTTCCCACTCACGTGATCACAGTGCCCGCCATTCATACACACACACTTGTGCTGACAGTCCAGCCCATAATAACCCTGAGGACAGGCTGATACAACGCACACACAAAACAACTCGTTTAATAAGACATACAAATTGTGTATATATTTAAGGCGAAGTCTAGAAATCCACTCACGTTTCTCACAGAACGTTCCTGTCCAGCCCACTTTACAGGTACAAGCTCCACTTACATGGTCACATGACGCCTCGTTATCACACTGGCAGCGCTGCCGACAGCCCAGGCCAAAGAACCCAGCAGGGCATTCTGCGAGAGGGAAAATCGACAGAATGAAGACCTGACTTGAGCCTGTATGTGGAACTGTAAAAGTATAATACAGTCTGGGGGGGGGGGGGGTCATTAAAATCACAACGTTTACTACATTGGAACTGAGAGAAAAGATTTACCGAGGGTATGGGCAGGGTTAGAATTACGTGTACAGTAGTATAGCATTAATGTTTTGTGGGCGTGGCTAAAATACTTACTTTAAAATAAAAAATAAACTAACCTGAAAATCCTTTTTTTTAAAAAAAAAAAAAAAAAAAAAAAAAGCTTACATAGTCAGTAGAGCTCATTAAAACACTTAAGTACGGAGTTAGGTGACTATGGCTCATTATAATATTTATATAGGGCTCATTAGCATATTTAAGTACTTAGTCAGGTGACGTTGATCTCATTATAATATTTAGGTCATGTCACTAGAGCAGTACAATATTTTTATAATACTGAGTCAAATTATTATAATATTTAAGTACTCAGTCACATGACATAGGGCCCATTATAATATGAGAGTACTGGGTCAGGTGACTAGGGTTCATTATAATATTTAAATTTTTAAGCACCAAGTGACAAACATTCAATAAGATAATAAATGAAACGTATCGTTTCCCAGTGGGCCGCTGGCCAGTGTGGGCCTGTCCAATCAGCACGCAAATATATTTGAAAAATGATGGAAACCATGATATCGCATCTCTTGTCTATGAAGATAGGTCATCATCATCATCATCATCATCAGACACTGGTTCATCATCACTGACCTGCGCACATTCAGCTTACACTGATGAGTGGTATATCTTACACTGCATCACGATCCGTTGTCTTTAGTGTCTCTATATGTTTTCCTTTGTTTCTTTGTTTTAGAAATATGACCCAATATACAGTATGTTCACTGTTACTTTAAATAATATGTTTAAATAGCATTCGTTTCTCTATTGCTATGATTGTTAAAAATTAATCTGCACATTAATGAGCCAAATGTATTATGATGTGGGGCTGCTGTGGACCATGAAGTCCAGTGTCACTTTTTGGTCCCAGTCCTCCCCTGTATGACATCATAGTGTGTTCCTAATAAGCCCTGTTTAAACCAGAAGAAACGAGGATTTGCAGGTTTAGACGAATGTAAAAAGAGAGTGTGTGTGTTGTGAGAGAGTGTGTGTGGTTGTAAGTGGGTGTAGATGAAGGTAGAGTGAGAGTAAACAGTGAAGTACTCGGACGGTCCGTGGAACACACTCACTGAGGTCACAGCTCTCTCCCGTAAACCCGGCTTCACAGTTACACTGTCCTGTTAGCGCGTCACAGCTGCCATCACTGTTCCTGCAGTCGCACGCCTTCGCACAGCCCAGGCCCCAGTGTCCAGGGTCACATGCTGTACAGACCATAAACACAACAACTACGCAAGACTGCTACGCAAGACGTGTGATACAGAATAACACAGCTCATCAGGTTGTTGTACCTTTCCTGCAGTTGTGACCCGTCCAGCCTGGAGCGCAGGAGCAGCGGCCAGTCACGGGATGGCAGCGCCCGCTGTTCTCACACACACACTTCAGCTGGCAGCTTTGACCAAAACGACCAGCTGGACATGCTATACACACACACACACACGTTTAGAATGCGGCTCAGGCAGATTGTACAGTATGAATCAGGGAGGAAATTGAAATTTGAACCACGCTTAAGTGCTCACAGTTCTGACAGAGGCTTCCCATGAATCCTGCTGGACAAAAACACGAGCCGTTCTGTTTGTCACACACGCCTCCATTTTCACACACTGGACATGTCTCCTTACAGTCCAAACCCCACTGGCCTGCAGCACACTCTGTGTGTGTGTGTGTGTGTGTGTGTGTGTGTGTGTGTGTGTGTGTGTGAGAGAGAGAAAGAGAGAGAGTATTACTGTACTTTATGTAAACATTTACAGATCTAAAACCTCCAATAATGTTCGAAAGTCTTTACTTAACCAGTCCACCTTTTTTCAACCTGATTGACTGATGTATGTCATGAGGTAATAAAACATTTTCTAATCAGAAAAAAAAAGTTTAAAGAATAAATATAAATAATAGGGGAAAAGTTGTTATTAACATCTAAAAATATCAAGGACCTTAATATAATGTTCGTTTGAGTTGTGTGTTTTAACTGATAAAAACGTTTTTTATTTTTTTTGGAAACAGTGAAAAAAATTAGAGCGATTATGCTCACCTTCCTCGCACCGGCTGCCCATCGTCCCTGCAGGACATCGGCACTGACCGCTCACCTTCTCACATGGGGCTCCTGAGCAGTGACATGACTCCGAGCAGCCAATCCCAAAAGTCCCATCCTCACAATCTACACAAACACATCGTAAGACCTCTTCATAAACAATAGTTTTACTTCATCTATCAGATATGCGGGTCACTTTTTTTTAAAAATGGAAGAGGCTAATGATGACTGTCAATGTCCCCCACGGAAGATCTCTCCTCGTGGGGTATCAATGATGCTAAGAAGAATCAGACCAGGGCTACACGGGAGGAGCTGGTCAATGCCGTGAAGAGAGCTGGGACCATCATTTCCAAGGCAATCAGTAATTCACTAAAACGTCATGGTTTAAAATCTTGCATCGCGCGAAAGGTTCCCCTGCTTAGGTCAGCCCATGTCCAGGCCCATCTGAAATTTGCCAGGGACCATCTGGATGATCCAGAGGAGTCATGGGAGAAAGTCCTGTGGTCAGATGAGACCAAAGTAGAACTTTTTGGTCTTAACTCTATTCGTCGTGTTTGGAGGAAGAAGAATGATGAGTATCATCCCAATAATACCATACCTACAGTGAAGCATGGGGCTGGAAGCATCACGCTCTGGGGGTGTTTTTCTGCACAGGGGACGGGACAACTGCACTGCATTAAGGAGAGGATGAACGGGGCCATATATTGTGACATATTGGGCAAAAACCTCCTTCCCTCCGTCAGAGCATTAAAGATGGGTCGTGGCTGGGTCTTCCAACATGACAATGACTCAAAGCACACAGCCAGGAAAACCGAGGAGTGGCTCCGTAAGAAGCATATGGACTATTTAAAAGCAAAATAACTGGTCTTTGAGGGTCAGAAATCTGGCTGTTAAGCAAGTGATCAAATACTTATTTGACACAGTAATTCACAAATAAGTTGTTAAAAAATCATTTAATGTGATTTCTGGATTTTTCTCTTATTTGATTCTGTCTTTCACAGTAGAAATGCACCTATGCTGAAAATTGTAGACACCTCCATGATTTCTAAGTAAAAGAACTTGCAAAATCACAGGGTGATCAAATACTTATTGACCTCACTGTATAATCTTTGAGCTGAGACAAATTTCCAGACGTGTTGGTGTTTTTCCCCCAAAAAGTCCAAGAAAACACTGGCAGCCTTAGATTAGGTGCAGTCAGGGTTGCCAGATCACACAGACAAAATCCCACCTAGACAGTGCTGAAATCCTGATGATATACTGTAACTTTAAAGATGTTGTGTTTATTCGTGATCCATAAAACCCATGAAGAAAACAATAAAATTCAATTCAATTTATTTATATAGTGCTACATACTGTAACCGTGGCCATTATCGCAAAACAACTTTAGAACATCAAAACAAAATGTGTATAAATTATAATGATCAGATTATACCTGATGAGCAACCCTAGGGTGAAAGTGGCAATAACAAACCTCCTGAGATGTCACGAGGTCAGACCTAGCAAGATCAGGAGGACAGATAGATAGAAAGGAGTAACCGAGAAAGCTGCTATAGACTGGCTCGATCCCAAACCCCACTCTGCTCTACTATTCTCATCAGTGTACTCTTTATTAGAGTAGTGTGAGAGTGCAATTGTTCACCTTCATCGCAGTTTTCTCCCTTTTTACCAGCTGGACACTGACAAACCCCAGTCACAGGGTCACACGCCGCCCCAGATGAGCAGGAACACTTCTGACCACAGCCTGGACCATAAAAGCCTGCATCACACTCTACACACACACACACACACATGTATATCTCAGGTGCTGAAGATTACTTTATAAACCAACATCATGAGAGTAACATCACTCATTTATCATCTCTGTGTGATCCTGACCTTTCTCACAACGGTCACCCTGATACCCCGGCTTGCAGGCGCAGGTGCCGTGTCGCCGATGGCACTCCTGAGTGTTTTCCTGGACGCACTTACATTCCTCGGAGCAGCCGGGACCGAACACCCATTTAGGACATGCTATAAGACAAGGAGACACGTATATAAAGGGGCATGTTTATCAATCAGGGTGACACTGTACAGCCGCTGGGATACTCACGCAGGTGGCAGAAGCGGCCGTACAGCCCCGGGTCACACAGACACGCCCCGTATGTGCGATGGCACCGTCCATTATGGGCACAGTTACATTTCTTATTGCACTGCTTTCCATACAGACCTTTAGGGCATCCTGTGGGAAAAAGAGCACAAATAGTCATCTTAAAATACTTTACAATTTGTTACACGTGTTTTTTTTTTTCTTTTTTCTTTTTTACTGACCGTCCTCACAGTGTTCTCCACTGACACCTGGTGGACAGCGACAGCTTCCGGTCACTGGATCACACACCCCTCCATTTTTACACTTACACTGGAATGAGCAGTTTCTCCCGAACCAGCCTTCAGGACAGGCTGCATCACACACACACACACACACACACACACACAAACACAAACACACGCACATTAAAGGCAAAACAGACTTTCTTAAAAGGAACATAGACATAGCTTTGAGATGATCCTTCCAGAAGAAAACTCACTCTGGTTGCAGAGAATCCCTGTCCAACCATCTGGACAGTCGCAGCCAGTTCGGTGTGTGTTACACACTCCTCCATTTATACAGTCCTCGCAGGACAAACTGCAGTCGAACCCAAAAGTGTCGTTTAGACACACTAAAGACAATGAGAGAGACAGAGAGAAAAAAGATTAGTAAACCTTCTCTGGACATCAGGAAAATATATTTGGAGTATATATTGGAGTTATTGCCACGCCCATCATACAGTCCTGACCTCACTCTAATCCATCTTCACAAATCATTAAAGAGGTTCCTGGGAGGCCAGTGTTTCAAACATGAAGCAGGTAGTCAGTGGTGGGAGAACTTTCTACCTTGATGGCATCCAAGCACTACATGCATTAATAAACTTGAACGCCCCTTGTACAGTATAATGAACTCTGGTTTGCTCTATTCTTTGAAGACAGCAATAGTTTTTTGGGGACATTGAACATATTACTGAATTGAAGGTCTAACCGAATCTCTCAGTCAGTGTGCTCTCAGCCCGCAGCTCTCCTTCATCCTCCTCGTGATCATCATAAAGCTCCAACTGTTTGTAATCTGTGAGCTGGTTTACCAGCCAGGGCTCCTTCACCTGTCCAGTGTGGAGAACTGTTTCACTCAGCACTAAAAACCACACACACACACACACACACACATATATAATGTCAGATGGTTGTAGAGTTGTTAACTGGAGTAGCTGATGATCAGAAGCGGTGCAGATCACTCACACACGCAGGAGCGGCGGTCCGTGTCCAGCCCGTACCCGGGTTTGCAGGAACAGTGGAACGAGCCGGCGCTGTTCTGACATGTGTGTTCACAGCCACCATTCTCAGCCAGACACTCGTCTAGATCTGTACACACACACAGTTCCGTCCGGAGGTCATTATACAGCTCCGTCATACAGAGTAAATCCTCTGGAAATGCCGTTTTATGAAGTTCTCAAAGGTCTTAATTAAGAAGAATTAAATTCCTAGCATTTATTATTATAATGAGAAAATAAACCTTATAAGTGTGGTAATAATTTTAAATGAAATCTAGACATTCGTTACGAGCTGAACCATCTTCAGCGAATGAAAAGAAGATTTGACACCAACAGCATTGATGGAGATGTCTCCACTGCCAACTCGTCTCATCCTTAAAGTCCTTAAACACACTTAGGATATAACTCCACCATGTTTGGATCCATGCCAAAGTGAAATCAGTTCCTCTGGTGGTAGTGTAGATAGTGGGTCATTTCATAACACTGTTACATTTACCAGCCTGTATTTTGAGATACTATTTCTATCGATGTGGATGTTTAAAAAGTTATTTCAGGCTTGTCCTGTTTAATTGCCACTTTTTTATTGGATGGATGTATTAACTTCCAGAAAAAAACTCAAATAAACCAAAATTTCAAGATTAAAATGTGTTTTAAATATATAGGTTTAACAATGTAATATTTGATTGGAGATGGATCTTTAAGTATAAATTCGACTACATTTACAATACACTGCTTTTAAATAAACGGAATTCTCTACCAGAGAATTAGATTTCTTGCTATAATAAACACTGCTGTCGTTTCAGTTAAATATAGTCCGTCTTGACCTTTAAAGGTCCGGTATTTTACGATTTCAAACAGCTTTACTCCCCCTCTGAGCGCACTGTTTCAGTGTTTATGTAAATGAGGTACTGCTGAGCCACGCCCCTCTAGAGACAAGCAGAGCTAAGCCAGGAATTCTGCATAAAAGGTCAATATGTAATTCCATATAAAACATATATTATATTTGTTTTCAGAAACCAGAATTATGATTCTGATGAATCCTGGGAAATCAAAATAAACACAGCTCTATTCGGTCCCAATCCAGAGTGCGTTGCGGCTCCAAAGGCAACACGCACCGTCGCAGCTGCAGCCGTCCGAGTTGAGCCTGTAGCCCGCGGCGCAGTAGCACTCGTACCCTCCCGGGTAATTCATACAGTCCTGCTCACAACACGAGGTCCCGTCCACACACTCGTCCGCGTCTGAAATCGCAGTCGAATCGATCGCTTTTAGATGGAAGCCACGGTCAAAGAATAAATAAAGCTCAAGGATTCAGCGCGGTAAGAGGCAGAAGCTTTTATTTTACCAGTGCACGTCTTGAGGTCGTCGTGGAGACGGTAGCCTTGGTTACAGCTGCACACCGGGCCGTTTGAGTTGTGTTCGCAGTGATGAGAGCAGCCACCGTTGTTCGTCTCACAGCTGTTCACGATCTCCATCTCGATCCCTAACACACACATGCAAACAAAAAAACATCAATAATGCTTCAAAGTCTCGAGATATACTGATGTCATGTCGTTACAGTTCCAAAAAGCTCCTCGCGTACTTAGACAATTTGCGCTTTTGTTATAGCAGCTATAAACAGTCATTCCATCCTAAAGGGAAAAAAAAATCACAGCTTCTGAAGATGGCGAGAAAAATCTGTATAACCTTACAGAAATCCTCACCATATCGACTATCACACACAATTTTTTTAACCTGTTGATAAAGAATGCTTACTGTAAACATTCCCTGTAAACGCACTGTTACTATAGAAACCGTGACATATCAGATCCAGTGCATTCATTATACTGTACATAAACCCATCAGCCTGACTTTGGTTTAGAGAAAACATAAAAATATTTAAAAAAAAACACTTGATAGACAAAAAAGTTTAAGCTTAAGAAACGTCTCTGATATCTGGTGTAAAGAAAACAGACAGGACGGAAAAAACTCACGGTAGCATTGCGTGCCATCCGCTCCCACCTCGTATCCAGCGTTACACACACACACAAAGGAGCCTCTGGTGTTCCGGCAGCCGTGTGCACACTGCGCCTGACCCGTCTGGCACTCATCGATATCTGAGACACACACACACACACACACACACACATAACAATAACAATAACAATAACATATGAGGTCATATATCATATAACAGATTATTCAAGAACTGATTTTTAACTGTGAAGGCAACCACACAAACACAAACACATATTGAGGATTTTTAAGAGTCTCAAGAGCTTCTGGACAGAACCGAGATCCCGTGCTCACCGACGCAGGTGCGTTTGTCTACATGCAGCCGAAACCCAGGATCGCACTGGCAGCGGAAGGAGCCTCTGGTGTTCACACACTTGTGCTGACATCCTCCATTATGGACCAGACACTCATCTACATCTGCAGGGGAAATAAAAAAAAATAAAGTCTTTGACACACACCTCCGAGGTTTATTCATTTCCCTTAAAGTACAACATCGAAGACGCTCAGCTCCGTTCATCAGGACTGGAAGATAAATGAAAGATTTATCCCAGATAAAAAACATAAAAGCTTTTTGAGGAAAGGAAATAATAAATAATAGTGACAAAGCACTGCGCGATTTACCTTCACAGGTCTTGCCGTCGTGCGTCAGGTTGAAGCCCGGGCGACAGTCGCAGTAGGAGTTGTCCCCGTTGCTGTGGCACTCCTGAGAACATCCACCGTTCGATAGCGAACACGGGTTCTCCGCTGCACCTGGAACACATCCACGTCTGAAGCTTATTTTATGTTATTATTAATATTGACAAGTGGTTAAGGCATTGGACTACGGTGCAGGAAGTCCCAGGTTCGCATCCCACGACCACCAGGTTGTCCCTGTTGGGCCCTTAAGCTCGGTCCCTAACCCTCAAGGTGTATAATGCTTAGGAGATAAAAATGTAAGTTGCTCTGCATAAGGGCGTCTGCCAGACGCTTAAATATATTCGCACTCGGGGGGTTTTGAGACTAGTGTAAGTGTGTGTAATGAGCAGTGTGCACTGGGCGCCGCACGCTTAAAGTTAGGCAGAGAAGAATGCTACAATAACATGTAATTATTTAATATAATAATAATTTTTTTCAATAATGAAATAAAATCATTAAGTCAAAATATTTTGCTGTATTTCTTAATATAATTTATTTACAATAAAAAAAACTATTATGTTCATTTGTGTTCGTGTACGCTGGACATTCTCACCGAGTCTTATTAACAGTCAGCAGATGTTAGTTAAGGTATTTAATAGTGATTGACGTGGAAGCCAGATAAATATGAGAGAAAATTCTGTCATTTCTTTGCTAAAATACCCCTTCGCAAGGCGATCGGACGAAGAAAGAAAAAAAGTTAAAGAGCTTGGACCGGATCGACCTGATCTTCTAATTACACAGCAGTCACGTGACCGCGGCCGAGCCTACACTCTGTGCTTCTCCAGCACTTCTTAGGGATATTTACAGTCGATTTATAAAAAACGTCAATTTTGTTTGCGCCCACCAATAAAATTTTGCACCACTGATAAAGCTCTTGACTAAAACAACATGCATGAGGAATCACAAAGGAGTTTTCATTTTCTGCAATGAAAAAATACTCAAACTAGTTACGTTATCAGACAGTAACGATGTAATGTAACTGAATACTTTTTGAAGACAGTAATTTTGTAATGTAATTAGTTCCTGTAAAAAGTAACACTGGTAATGAGTGAGGTTTGAGACTAACGCGCTCGATGAGTTATTAGCTGTTTAAGGTTTGATAACGTGCGCCATAAACACACGTTTCTGCTGCAGCACTCAGAAGCTCGTGCGCTCGGCACAGAATCGTTTAATTGTTAGTTTAAGGTGCGTCTCTATTATAAATGTGGTGATACATGATTTCACACACAAAAGCATGTGATGTGAAAAAGCATGTGATGTAATTGATGACTGATCTAATTTTTTCCCCTCGTTTCTAATCAAGTGCAGGTTAAAGGCAGCACCAGGGATGGAAACAGCTCGTTACTGTCATAGGTGTCTCATATCTTCTAGTCCAGGTGTTTCTCTAATCAGTGTGTTTCAGGTTGAAACTCTATTATTAACAGAAGCTTTTGCAAACACCTGAAATCCTGAGCGGAAAGGAATGTGTTAATCCTGTAAATGGGGAAACTAGGTTAACATACACACACACACACACACACACACTCACGGTTGCAGTGTTTGCCGTCCTCGGCCAGTCTGTAGTTGGGTCGGCAGCGGCACTGGAACTGACCCGCTGAGTGCTGGATGCAAAAGTGTTCACACCCTCCGTTGTTCATGCCACACAAGTTGAGAGCTACACAACACACCCACACACAACACACACACACACACACACATACACCTTATTAATTCACAAAAAGCAAATGAAGCAAGCCTAGAAAGGTGCTACTTTATGATCTTTAGAGTTCTTCAATGAGACAGAACCGAGATCCCGTGCTCACCGATGCAGGTGCGCCTGTCTACATGCAGCCGAAACCCAGGATCGCACTGGCAGTGGAAGGAGCTTCTGGTGTTCACACACTTGTGCTGACATCCTCCATTATGGACCAGACACTCATCTATATCTGCGAGAGAAAACAAAATGTTGCACAAGTGATAAAAAGACAAGTTTAGTAAATGCAACATGACCAGGTTTGCGTCTCCACAGTCTGTTGCGTCCACACAGGTACACAGATGATCCCATCTGCTGTGAGAGCAGCCCTCGCAACATCTTTGAACAATTTCTGCAAATTTCAAACCTTCCAGTCAAATCCAATTCAGTTAAATCTGAACAGGGAGGAACGCTGACCTCATATAAGCAAATAAACCCAAAATAAACCGACACAGGTTCTCAGGTTCGCGTGCTCTGTGAACAAGAACGAGCGTGACAGCGGTGCACCCTGAGTCTGCTGACCCGTGACTGAGAGCTGACAGAAGCTGCGTTTGGGGTTCATGACTCGCTTATGAGATCAGAGCTGATCCTAGCATGCATCATTTACGCACACGCTAACATCCTGCTTAAGCTGAACTGAGATCAGATCTGCACCAGGGTGAGAGTCTGTGTGGGATAAGACAGACTACTTTCCCATGACGTCCGAGCACTAAGAGCGCGACGTGGGGATTCACATGCTGCTCAAAAGACAGACAAAATACCGTCATAAATCCAACACAAGACTTTACGAATTCTACACATATACTGTATATTCTGTATAGAAGGCGGCCCACATCTGGAGGAATGTATATATGTATATCTACACATACAGACTTTTGGGCCGCCATGCACTGTATGTGCAATGGCTTGTCAAGCCGACACACACAGGCCCTGTAGACCTCCATTAAAGCCAAACAACCTCCGTTAAAACTGCTCACAGTCAGTAAATAAGAATTTCTCGTCAGCTAGAAAATTTGTAAACTCTAAGCAAGCACATTTAAATCCTGGAGGAACAGCGCAATTCAATCTACATATTTGTGCAATAAAAAGAAAGGCGCTCAGTAAACATAGTCTTTGAGGAAACTTTTACAATTCTGTCTGTCAATAAAACGTAACGTATATTGATGCACTTCAACACAACATCTGTTTACAGTTACAAATAGCCAATTACACCAACACAGCTGTGCATTTTTCATTAAAATGTCAATCTTTCTGTTTACATGATAAAAATAACACACCCTTCAATCAATAAGAACCATATATATATAAGTTCTTTCACTGATAGTCAATATGTATCGTTAAAACATCTGGATCGGGGCTCCCCAGTGACGCAACAGAGATATCATTCCAGAGGTCACAAGGTCGATTCTCAGGTGATGCTACAGCCATCTGTAGCCGTGATCGTAGACAGCAGATTGGCCGTGCTCTCTCAGGGGGGTGGCATGGCATACCCGCGCTCGCACATCAATCATAGCAGCATGAAGCATTTATGAGCTCACGCAGGTAGAAGGGGGGGATAATGCTTTCCTCCGAGTGTGTTAAGGCGTCCACTAATGTTGCATAAGCAGAAGTTAGATAAGATGCAATCAGCTACTGTCAGGCGTCTAAAGGAATCATGCAATAGTGTTCACCCTCGTTGTCACCTTGTGTTCCCTAATACCCCTATTTCACCTTCGCGGTGGCCGTAGGTACGGTTCATCGTGATTCACGCGACAAAATTTGTGTATGTAGAAGTGACTAGCATTCTAGTAGCATCGCGACTTTGGCGCTGTGAACGCTTCCATTTCCATGCAAAAATTGAACGTTTAATTTTTTTGGGCGGACCTCGCGGAAGATTGCGGATCTTGCAGAACTTCGCGGAACGTCGGCGGCACATCGGCGGGCAATTGCGGCAGCTCACGGTAGCAATGTGAGAGGAAACAGAGAGAGCATTACTGATGTTCAGTTAAAGTAACACAGAATCAAGATCAGGTCTCCATCTAAAATCTATCCCACTTTCAAGCCAATCTTCAGCTTTTCAGCCCGGGATCTGAACACCAATCCTTCGAGAGCAGGCCCATACACTAGGACAGACATATTCCTAAAATTCTTTCTCTTCAAGCAACGTCAATACTCACTCCTATTTATTCCCCTTTCTTACTTCAGCAAAAACCTTGTGGTCTGTCCGCTTTCTCTTCGTACAAAACCTGCGACTTTTCGTGCCAACGAAAGCACTGTTCCCTCCAAAAGGAATGAAAGAGCCTAGTGTTATATAGCTTCATCTCTCTAACATATAACGCAGCAATAACCAGGTCAGTAGCTGTGCATCAACACAGAGCCTCTGCAGGAGATGCGGCTTTGTCCAGTTTTCCTTGGCGACTGACTCAAAGCACCGTATGGGTGACAGATTAACGTACAGATCAGAAACAACTACGTCCATAGAGACGTTGCGCTAGTTAAGTTCAAGGAGCTTCTTCTTCACATGTGTGTTTGTATGTTCTGTAATTGTTCAAAATGACCTGGTATATACAATATATATGGAAATGAGTCCAAGGTTAAACGTGCGAACTTAGACTGAACAACTGCTGTTGGTTTTGGATTGAAGAGTAAATGCATGTATGGATTGAAGCCACCTGGCGAATTAGGTTTGTAGGATTTTTTTAGATATTTAAACAAAGCGGCAGTCTTGAACATCGTGAGTGAAACATCTGATTCTTGATAAATCGACTGTCTGTGGGACCTGTACACACAATCAGTTTTTGCCACATCCCCTGTACAGTCCAGGGCCCGTATTTACTAAGTGTCTCAGCGTGACGCAATTTTGTCCTACTTTTAGGAGTAGGAGTCAGAGCAATTCCTACCTCCACCAAAATGTACGAGAGTTTCTGAGGTGTCCTAACTGGTTAAAAGTAGCAAGGAAACAATGTTTAGGTAGGCATGTGTGAAGGAGAGCAGTTTTAAGTGGTTTTTGTATAAAAGATACATTTGGACAAATATGAAATACTTTTTGTCCACTTTTTGTTTACATTCATACGGTGCTTGGTTTTGGGAATTTAAGTGGCAAAATATAATAAAAACCTGTTGCCAAGGATACTGTATGTACTGTAAGACACTTTAATCCTTGCTAATCTGAATCAAATGATGCATTCGAAGAATTCTGAAATAAAGGCCGTGTGAAAAGGGAAAGGAAAAATTATCTCAACCAGTTGTTTACAATGAAGTAAACTGATGCTGAATGCAAGGCTGGCCAAGCATGCACGTGATCCATCCTTAACACAAATCTAATGCCTCAAGGTTTCCAAAGATGTAAAAAGACGTGTGGTGTGCCTGGTCTGGGTGATACTGTACAGTAGGCTGAAGGAGACCAGAAGATCATCCATTACATACAGTAGAGCCGCCTACAAAATATATTGTGAAGCTGCAAATTCGAGGGTTACAGTAGATATGAATATGTTGGTTATAGGAAGACTCATAAAATATGGGTAAAAAAATATGTAGCTGATGATACGGTGTCGTTTTCTGTTTTAATGGAAGAAGTCTCTTAAAACATAATGTGATCAATTGCTTTCATATAAAAGTAATAACACACTGCAGGATGTGCTGTTATAGGAAATTAATCAATCTGGTTACTTCTGTTACGAGTTTCACATAATCAATTTGTTTTTTCGTATTTGTTATAGTTTTTGTATATTTGTTCTCTATTCTGTATAGGTATAAAGCGAACTCACCTGCTCTCAGGTATCCTGTGCTGAACCGGTCATATGAAGGGAAGCACTGTGGCCTGTAACAGCCCCTAAAACGATGCCAATGCGCAGAATAAGATTTCGAATACACCAAGCCGAGATGAACCCCAAAGAAGACCAAAGAAAGCAGCGGGCATGTGGGGGTCAGCATGCTGGCGAGCGTTCGGCCGGGGTCGGCCGGGGTCAGGGACGGCGACACGGATACAAGCGGAGAAGAACCCGGCTCAGGAGCGTCTCTTTCCTTTCATTCCTCACTCACTCATTTACAGTTGTACTCACTCAGTTCTCTCTCTCTCTCTCTCTCTCTCTCTCCCCAGGTCTCAGTCCCCTCCTTTTCTGGAACTTCATACTCCTTTTATTAAGGGCCGATTCAACACAGATAGGAACATTTTCAGCTTTCTGTTAAACATAAATTTACCCCAAAAATCTCTTTCATCCATGAAATCAGTATTTGCTCTACTTGCTCGGCTCACAGATGTGCCTTGGTTTAAAAAAAAAAAAACTCAAGAACAAATACAGTCTTTAAAATAAATCTGTGTGCTTACATTAAGCCCTAAAATCATAAATACCTGTTTACACTGTATTTCTGTCCTTATGTTCTTACAACATGATGTGGATCATATCAGATTCGAATGATTGTAGTGAAATTTATTAAGAGGGGTGCTCAAGTCAAACCAGGACTGTTGATATCAGGACGCAGTTCTAAGAGTAATAGTGCTTGGATACCACCAAGGCAGAAAGTTTTTTCAGAGCACCGGAGCCATGATCAGACTGCCTGCTTCATGCCTGAAACGCCGGCCTCCCAGGAACTCCTTTAACAGCCCAAACATGTGGAAAGTCAGCATTGTATAGGTGGGGGTGTTTATGAATAATTGCGTGTGCATTTTCCATTTTACAAGCGTCTGTTTCGCCCATCAGTGACCAAGTTATCTATCCATTTTCAAGGATCACTGAATGTTCATGGGAACAACTGCAGCGTGCCCTGAGTCGCGTTCGTCATTCACAAACGTACGGCCTTCTTTAAAACGTTTGCACGTTGTTCTGTTGTTTTACCGCGGCTAAGCGTCTCATCACCATTCTCTACTTTAAGTTTTCTGTAAATATCAGAAATCCCAAGTCCCAGTTTGACTTTAAGTATAGTCATACTTTGTTCTGCAATGCTTTAAGAAATAAATGCATTTTATAGTTCAATACACCAACCTGTGTGGGAAAATGTGTACAAGTTTAATAGCAGCACTAGAAGCGCTACATCTGGAAGCTCTCACAGGTATGACGGAGACAAAAAGTTTCCCTTCACTAAAATAAATGAAGCATATTGTATAATAAAACATCATGTTTGGGTGGTTTAGGGTTTGGGTTCGTTATCACAACTTGTTAAAGTCACTCAGATCCTTACACTTGCCCATTTTTCCTGCTTGTAGCACATCGACCTTAAGATCTTACTGTTCACTTGACACCTAATAAATCCCACACACTAACCAGTGTTATTCACGTCACCTGTCAACGGGGTTAATATCACGTTTGATCAGAGTAAATACTAGTGATGGGAAGTTTGAATCATTTTATTGATTCGGTTGTTTGAATCAAATTTTTTTTTTTTTTACCAAAAATTCTTTCATCAAAATGAACGAATCTTTTTTTTGTCACTTTTTTAGTTCATTTCGTTCTTTTGA
Organism: Clarias gariepinus; assembly: GCF_024256425.1. NCBI lineage: Eukaryota > Metazoa > Chordata > Actinopteri > Siluriformes > Clariidae > Clarias > Clarias gariepinus. The sequence goes on along the minus strand of NC_071122.1, from coordinate 4,494,424 downwards.
TCAGAAATAAAATTAAATGTTGCATTTTAAATGAAAAAAGACCCCCAATACCTCAACATACGCAAATTTTGTCTATAGTTTCAGTAAACAAAATATTAACATATTTATTAATTTATTAATATAAACAGAATAAGCAGCTTACCTTTTAAATCTTTCAGTCTGAGTCATTTGTTCTTTTAAATCTATTGCACCGCCTATGGGAGTCACGTGACAAAGGAACGAACGACTCGGAGTTGAAGAGTCATTAAGAAAGAATCACTCTATTCTGTTTCCCAATCACTCTCCGAGACGACTCGTTCTTCACGTTAAAGATTCGTTCAAAAAGAACGAATCATTCACGAACGACCCATCACATGTAAACACCAATGCTGATCAGATACTGTATGTAGAAACTCATTTTTTTTTTCCACCAGCTCGTCCCTGCATTCCTGCACAATCCTCCTTTATAATGTGTGGGGTTTTTGAAGATAAAAAGGCAGCTTTACTTGACTGTGTGCAAAAGTTATGACCCCTCCCATCAACATGCAAAATCTATTTACACAACTAATGTAAAATCTATTGAAAAGATTTACTTGACATTACATGTATAGATAGAACACAATAATGGAATAAACAATTAATACTCTATAGCCAAGTCTGGATAGATACAACATTATTCTGAATGTCTTAAGGAATCATGTGTAATACTATAGTAAGTAAAAAAAAAAAGAAAAGAAATTCAACTAAAAAACTAATTAATTAGGTTATTTATTCCATCCTAATGAAACACTAACTATTTATACACATCTGGAGAAAGAAATGAAAAAAAAAAAACGGAAACTTTTTTTTGTAAGTCTCGAAATCCAGACTCACAACACTAAACACTGTCAGTCCAGAAATGCTGGTACTTTAAGGTTTTTTTGGCTGGTACTGAAGTACCGCATGCTCACATAAAGATACGGTCTGGGTCTGATTAGCCTACAGTACACACACACACACACACACACACACACATTCCACATGGTACATGGTATTCCAGGAGGTGTTTTGGGTCGAGACTGAAGACGATAAGGATGTAGAAGAAGCCGATACGAAGCCTCTGAATGGTCAAGCAGGCGCCAAATTTAAGATTGACGTCTAATGTGAGATTATTATACAGTAAGGTCTGTGAAGTAACTCTAATGAGACTGTCAGGGAGCTGGAATGTAGAAGACATTCAACTGCACAGTGTGTGTGTGTGTGTGTGTGTGTGTGAGACAGAGAGAGAGAAACACTAATGATATATAGATCTGAAACTTTTATAGGAGATTTATAAAGAGAAGGTGAGTGCAGGTCCTGGCAGGAGACTGGCGCTGCAGAGCTGGCACTCACACGGCTGACTCTCAGTGATTTCCCCAGAGTCTGTCATGAGAACACTTTCAGGAGTCGAACAGAAAACTGTTATACACACACATATACTAGTGATGGAAAGTTTGGATCATTTTAGTGACTTGGTTCTTTGAATCGCGTTCATTAAAAAATAAACAAATCTTTTTTTAAGTCATTTAGTTCATTTCGTTCTTTTGATCAGTAATAAAATAAAACGTAACACTTTCATTAAACAGACCCCCAACACCTGTACATACACAAATTTTGGCTATAGTTCCAGTAATAAAACAACTACAATGCATATGATATACAGGATGAGCAGCTCCCCTCTCATATCTTCTAGTCTGAGTCGTTCATTCTTTTGACTCTGCTGCGTCTATGGGAGTCACGTGAGAAAAGGACGACCGACTCGGAGTAGAAGATATGAGAGGTGAGCTGCTCATCCTGTTTATCATCATTCCCACTAGAAGACTCAAAGTTTTTTTTTATTATTTTTTTTTTTTTTATAAATTTAGTCCTGTCCAATTCTTTTTTCCCCGATTTTCGTCGTGGCCAATTCCTCCCCGTCACTAGGAGGCTCCCACACACATCAAGGCTACTACAACCACTCAGTCGGGAGGACGAAAGCTATCCCGTGTTTCCTCCGAACCACGTGACGTGAGCCGACCGCATCTTTTTCGAACTGCTCGCTCACGCACCATTAGGGGCGGAGTAACACACTCGGAGGAAAGCGCTAGCCGCTCCTTCCGCGTGCGCGAGCTCACAGACGCCCCTGATTGGCTGTAGAGCCGTGGTTAATGTGGGAGCACAAGTACCTCTCATCCCTCCCCCCTGAGAGAGCTCGGCCAATCAGCTCTCTCTGTGCCTCCGGCTGTGAGAGGAAAACAGCATCACCCGGGGTTCGAACCAGCGATCGAGGTTTTGCGATGCTTTGTGGACGCGCGCCCAGTCTCTCTGAGACTACATGCTCAAAAAGAACAAATCGTTCATTCACCCCATCACGTAATTTCGACAAAGGTCATGCTTATATACTTTAGCTATTAAAGCCTGAAATGCAACAAACAGTAAGATGATGTTTTTTAGTTCAGGATTAGAATCATAATTCTGACTCTGTTTCAACTTGTTGCTAAATTATGCAACAGGGAATAAAATGATCAGCTCAGCCTTATGAGAAAATGACATTTAAAGCCATCTCCAAGCCAATCTTTTAAGCGGAATCAAAAGAAATACTTTTTTTTTAATTCACCACATTTTATTGCTGCAATATCTTAAGGATGTCAAACTACAGATTTTTTTTTTTTATATTTAAATGAGAATAAAACTGAAATGCTGGTATTTGGACCCAGTGAAGCCTGTGTTGACCATTTTATACAGATATGTTCCCTTAAATCGTATAGAAAAGCAACTTAAGTGGTTGAAACCAGACTACCTCTGGTGAAAAAATCCATTGGTTTTAAGATGGATGAATAAATTGGTTCTGTAATTAAAGTTAGCTTTTTTCAGCTTAGGCAATTGTCCATGGTCAAGCCATTTTGAACAAAAAACTAGGTTATACAGAATATGCTCTTATCCCAAACTACAGTATCTTGGTAACTACAGTAACTACTACCTTTATCTTGGTGTTGGCGAGGCCTCTCCTGCCTGTTCTTAAAAGCAACACGTAAGCAAGAACACATAACTCGTGCCCTGGCATCTCTACCCTGGCTGAGAGTCAAGTTCAAGGTCGTGTATAATTTAGCACCGGCGTACATTTCTGACCTGCCTGACGCCATGCAGTCCAGCACGCTTTCTCTGGTCTGATGATCAGGTGTTACTCACAGTTCACAAATCGAGGGTGAAGAGTCGGGGTGATCGCGCCCTTAAACACTGGAACGAACTGCCACTGTACATCAGGCAGCCTGCACGCTTCCTATCTATCTTTTTCTTAGGACCGTACAGCACTTTTGCTCGACTATGTTGTGTTTAAATCTGCTTTATAAATATATCATTGACTTAAACTCATTTTTATTTTCTGCTTCATGTGCACTTTTTTTCACCCTTCGTTTTTATACGAACATGTAACCTCTCAAGACTGTGTGGATTAAGGCCTATTAAGGCTTCTCTGTGGTCTCGGACTTTCTGCTGTGCCGGTACGGAGTGGCCTCCGTGAGCCCCGGATCTAACCTCACATGACCTGTAGGGGCAGGTGAGCACCATGGAGTGCCAGGGCGAGATGTTGCAATGCTAAGCATAATGGCAGAAGTGTTGAGACGAGGTTAGCGTGAGTGGGGGAGACGACTCTCTTTGTGTGGGTTAAAAAGCCCTAATTCGTCCTCTTGTGTATGACAAGTTTCGGGAACAGTAGTTTAAAAGAGTTTGCCGCTCGTGACACCTAAGGTGATTAAACTGCACTCTTTCAGGTTTTATCATGCAGCTAATGATGAGCAAAAGTGAAAAACACATTGGAAGCTGATTAAGGTGTCGGCTATTGATGTACCTGATGCTCTAAGCTCTTCCATACAGTATGTACCTGCTGCAATTGATTTCCTGTCCATTAGGGAGCGAAATCCTTTCCATGACGGAGTGAATTTGCACAACTTAACGAGCATCCTATCGATCATGATGAAAGCTGAACACCTCAGTGATGGAACCTCTTTAAAAGTCAATAAACCGCAGCAGAGATGTAGCGTAGCGTAGCGCAGTGCGGCGTTCATCACCGGCTCATGCTGATACACACTCCACAATCCGCCACAGACCTGATCGAGTGATGCAAGACCTCATCGTGTTTGATATCTCCAATACAATCGCTTCCAGATACGGACAGAAAAATGGGAGTGACCACATGTAAAAATCTAGAGACGTTTCGTTATATATTGTATGGATGAAGTCATAAGAAACCCCCCTGAAGAAGGTTTATTTAATCAGAACCTCCTCTGAAGTGCTCACCTTGGCAGGTCCTGCCGTCCTCTTTGAGTTCCTGTCCTGATGGACACTTGCAGTAGAAGCTGCCAATGGTGTTACAGCACAGAGCCTCGCACCCTCCATTAGTCTCCTCACACTCGTTCACATCTTGTAAAGAGACAGAGAGAGGGAACAAAAAATAATGAAACGGCCTCCAGCAATCAGAACCAGGTCAGGAACCACGAACCATGTCATGATGTATAGTTTAATATTGGTGAGGAACTTTTAAACATTAGTGTTATGTATCTAAAGTCACTTGCGTTTACTTCGCAGAGAAACTAAACATCAGGAGCCCTCATGATTCCTTTAGTTCCACCCCAATGAGGCATTTCATTAATACTGCCTACAACTTCAGTGGGGTGACGAGGACTGGGCATGTCCTCCCTGTGCCTGACCAACAGACCAAAGACAGGCAGATTAAATGAACTGGTGTTCTCAAATTGTCCATCGTGTGTACACTGTCCAGGGTGTACCCGCGCTGGGATGGGCTCTAGGTCCCACGCAGTGCTCTACAGGGTAAGCGGTATAGAAGATGAAACACTAAACTGATGTACAATAAATGACTCCAGATGTTTCTAAACCTAGAAAAGAAACCCTTTCTTATATCTTGACCTGCATGTGTTGCTCCTATAAGCGTACCTCTCATAGGTTTTTTTTAATATTTGTTTAGTTGTCCGTCACCGTGTGTGTTGTCTCGTTGTGCGTAGCCTGCTCACTAGTGATGCTAGGCATTAAATAGACATACTAGGCATTGTAATTCAAGTGAAAACAGCCTTTATTTTACCCTGAAAGTGCTTGGAAACATGGCATCAACACATGATTATGAATATGAACGATAAATCAGGTCATATTAATAACAAGATAAAGAGACACATTTTAAACATTTGAAAAGCAGCGTTTGTAATCTAGGCTAAACTTTTTTTTTTTTTTTATTTCTATAGGGCAAACCTACAGTTTACAGCCTACGCTAAATAACCACTATTATTTTTTTTTTCATTTATCACACAGAAATGTTCATTTAGCGTTTTCACGTTCGCTGTGAAAAAAAAGAATGCTAACGTTAGATTTAGCAGCTTGACCTGTTTTCCGTTTAATGGTTTAAATTCCCGACCTCAATTTCTCCCGCGCCTCGTTTTTGTTGTGACTGGCAGCAGTAGCTGCTTGGCGCTTTCGTGACTTGTCACGTGACGTAACCTTATCAAAGAACTTAATAAAATATGAAAATAGATATTCCCAAATATTTATAGGCTATAGGGAATTGCACGCAACATACATGGATTTTTTTATTTAATTTTGTTTTTAATGACCCGCCCCAACCCACCCCGCAAAGAAAGTGACAATTTCTTTACCCGCACCAACCCGTTTCCAGACGACCCGCGCATAACTACTCCTTAGCGCTCTCTCATGTATGTTCATCCCTCACCCTGAAAGCCCTAAAAATAAATGGGTACAAGAAGAAGACTTGTGTGCTTCAATTCCTGATTTTGGTTCTTCTTGGTCTTCTTCCTGTGATGTAGCCTATCACTGATGGCATTCTGTAACTTCCGGATCTTGTGCTAACAGCCTGTACAGTAAAGTAAACCTCTGGAACTAGGCAGTGTCTCTTGGGTCATCAGAACACACTGGTTATACTGGGACTAATCTGGTAATCCTAAGATCACAGCATGAGATATAAACAGATAAAATCTTTTAGAAAAACATTTATTTAAACATTTAAACAACATGCTGGAAAACGAGATGATGTGACACGCTTCAGTATATACAGGGTTATGGGTGAAGCAAGTTAAGAAGCCATTTAACATACAGTATGTGTTTAGTGAGACCTGGAGATGTCAGGAAGAGGGAGACAAGCCAGGCAATAAGAGAGAGAGAGAGAGAGAGAGAGAGGGAGAGAGAGAGTGATGTCTGGAGGACTTGAAACAAATCAATCCAGTTACGTATCACTATTCTTTTTGTATAACTTTTTTATTGGTGGCTCTAAACTACTCACACACTGGCAGGCAGCGAGCAACCTCAGTGGTAGGAGCAGATTATTTGCTGAGTTTCGTGATCTCAGTGCAAATCGAATCGCACTTAGGTATCACGATTACATCGTATCAGGTGAGTGGTGAGTCCCATCCCTGTCTTATTATTAATTAAATATTCATTTTTGTTGAATATTACTTGTTAAAGAACATACTGTACAGAGCATATTATAACTTTTGCACTGATTGCATTACATGATAGTTTGTGAAGTAATTAACACTGATCAGCCTTAACACTACAGCCACCGCGAGGTGAAGTGAACGAGCTGGCGTCGGGATGCCTGGGCTAGAGCAACTCTGAGATGGTCCCTGAGTGCAGGACAGGACTGAGAGGACAGTGAACCTTAGACGGGGTCATGGGTGGACAAGGCTTACCGGGAGTGAAGGCTGGTAGCACGGAGTATGAAAGCAGTGAATGCTGGCTGTGATAGAAAGGAACGAGGACACACAGAGCACTGCAGTTGGTGTAGTTGCAGAATGACACCACCTGACCAGCTGGGGGTTGATCCCTAGGCTGACTGGGTGAACTTACAACATACACAACTTCCTAAAGTCTAATATTACATCGTGTCTTGTTTAAAAGTGAGTCAGCGCTTCAAATCTGTTATTCTGAGTGCTGATTCACAAACATAGGAACTGGTGTGTTTGGTTGGTTGATTGGTTGATTGATTGGTTGATTGATTGGTTTGTATATTCGATTATCTTTATTGCTATACAGCACTAATATCATCTCTTTTACATCCAACAGTGGGCATTCATGGACACTATGGACACATTCATGCACAATTTTTGCACTATATACTTATACTTTCATTATGGACCACTGCACAAATCACTTTAATAATAAGACACTTTAAGAAGACAGTCACTTTATGCATACTTGCACACCTCAGCCATTTTTTTTACATTACTTATGGACAAATTTCTATTTTCTTCTTTCATATTTCAATATTATATATATTTTGTTCTTATTTGTACAGTATATTTTTATTCTTATTTTATCTTAGGTAGCACAGTATATTTTTACTTTTACTAGTTAATTTCATTTTCCTGCAATATTTCTTTTACTGCAATATGTCTTTATTTTTACTTGTACAGTATACTTTACCAGTTAACTTTATTTTCTACCGTATTACCTTTTATTTATATTTATTCTTATGTTTAAGTTTTTATTTTAAAGGGGTCATACAGGCCTACATGCACTTTTTTAAGCCGTTTGGACTGAACTGTGTGTTAGGAGAGTGCGTACACAACCACTCTACGATGATAAAGAGCCGCCCAGTGGTTTTCTTTTCATTTATTACAATAACACGCCCCTTCTGAAATCAGGCCAATCGCAAATGCCTGTCGATGTGACGCCACACCACAAGAGGCCGCTCCTACACTAGTTGATTGACACTGGTGTTTTAGCAAAGACCCGCCCTGAGTGAGAAGACGCTGTCGGCCATTGTTTTTTCGCCGCTGGAGCAAAATGTCGCCTAAGCGAGTGTTGTGTACAGTTGTTGGGTGTAATAGCGAACACAGCAGTCGTCATTCACTACCTAGGGTTAGTGACCTAGGGTACCTACCTAGGGTTAGGTATCTGAGCCACTGAGGACGCAGTGGCTGAATTTAGTTTTTAAAGCTAACGTCCCCGCCGATTTACCTAAATGCGTTCATGTTTGCGCTAATCATTTTTCACCAGACTGCTTTATAAACGCGGGTCAATATAAAGCAGGTTTTACTAGGAAGCTGCTCCTAAAAATCGGATCTGTACTAACGCTTCGTGTTCCTGCTTCATCTTCACCAGGCTCAGTGAGTGTGATTTATTTTACTATGACTCTTTGCAGATCGCCTTTTCTAATAATCACGATGAATGCGGAGTGTAAGTTAACTTGTCTTTATGTGTTATGTCGTCTTCTCTGTGTACATCCGTCTCTATATAATCCCTAATCGCCCGTTTATAATAAACAATGCATTGAGGCGATTGTCTAGTTGCAAACTGTGTACGTAGTCGGAAAACTATATTATGCTTACCTTTGTTACGTTAGATGGTTTATAAGGATGTCTGTCGAAGATTAAGAAGTCATGTAAACACATCAGTAAACACATCGCGTCCGTATCTCTCTCAGTATGCTTCTCGGCTTTATGTTGTTGTTGCTTGCGGCAGCGTGACAGCCCGTTAATTCATGCCCATGCAGTGATGAGAAAGACAAATCGAGCATGTCCATTCTTTTAATTTCTGCGTTGTCAGGCGATATTACAAACTTCCGCGTAGGTTCCGTACTTAAATCAAACCAAAAACGACTGAAGAAAACAGGCTCAGGCTCTACAGTATATTACAGCGTTTTCCAGTTTGGACTGCATTACCCACAAAGCACTGCGTTGCGGGCAATGCTTTGTGGGTAACGCAGTCCAAAGCATTGCCCGCACTGGACTACACTTCCGTGGCTATACCCCACGTGTCACGCCCCACAGAACGGGGGGGGGCGGGCTCAGCAGAGGTCATGAGCATTTAAATTAGCATGTACTGAAACAGGTTGCTGAGAACAGAGCTAGTTTTTACCAGGTAAAAGTAGTGGTTTTTTTTACACAATCCTTTTGAATTTTTAATTAACGTATAATACAAACTTTTCATTAGGACCCTAAAGATCATATTAACATTTAATTAAAAAAGTGATGTGTAGGACCTTTAAGGTCACTGGTAGTCGAAAAAGCATTTCACTGCATATCGTACTGTGTATGACTGTGTACGTGACAAATAAAATTTGAATTTGAATTTGCTTTAGGATGACAATAAATAACTGCTGAGTCAAACGATAGACTGACCCACTACAATTGCTAGAAATCCAATCACTTGTATTCACGGTTCTTTGTGTGTGTGTGTGTGTGTGTGTGTGTGACAGAGAGAGAGAGAGAGAGAGAATGATAGGATTCTTCTACTACTACTGAGTATTACAGAGTCTACACTGCCCCCTACTGTTGAACTGGTGTGCACAGAAAAGTCTGAAAAATTAATTATAAAATCTGCGTTTGAAATACAGTCTATTAATAAGATATTCTTTCAGACGGGACGACCTTATAGCCAGACAGGACTCGTAATTGAGTCTTGTTCGTTCCATGTGTGTCCCATCTGTTCTTTATTCCTCTCCCTCTCTCTCTCTCTGCATTTGTACCTGATCAGATAAAAGATTTGAAACAGTGCTCATCTTATTATCTTCATTAGGATGAACGTCTCGTCCCGTCCCCGTCCCCCCCACACACACTTTTACTGAAATATGACGTGGTACCCATCTGTGCATTTTTCAAACCATGTGAAGAAATACAAAAGCAGATAAATTAGATACAGGAGGGGATCCTCTGTCATCCACCTACACCACAGACGCCAGGAGACAACTGTTCACAACAACTGTTCACAACTGCTCCAGACCAAGAGGAGCGATGAACCCTCACCAAGTGACATGATTCAGCTCGGAATACCTCTGATGTTATTACTGAGGAATGCTATCAGGGCCGAATTTCAACAGAAATCGGAAAATATGATAATCATCCTCTTAATATACTGTGGGATTCCTTTAACGTTGTTATCGCTTTGAATTAAAGAAAATATGAGTTGGGAGAAATTCTTTACTTGCAATTTATTTGCTCGGAATAAAAAATAAAACAGGAATAAAATTAATTTAAACAGGTTTTTATTTGTGCGCTCGGACACCTGATACCTGGAAAAGTATTTTCAGTGAAGATTAAAAAAGTGCGATAGCAATCTATACAAAGCAGATACAGTCCGCTTTAGAAGTATTGGCACCCCTGGTAAATGCAGGTTAAAAAAACATTATTAGGGAAAAGAGTCTTTGTAGTTAACTGGCTTTGAAACATTGAAAAGATAAAACAAATCCAATCTTCAGGATCTTTTATTAAGCACTTGTAAAAAAAAAAAAAAAATATATATATATATATATATATATATATATATATACAAAGTGCAATCTGATCTTAAATATATATATTTTTTGCTCTTTAAAAAAGAAATAAAGTTTTACTACTATTATTATTATTATTATTATTATTATTATTATTGGCACCCCTGTCTTTAATACAAGCTTTGTTAAAACCAACCTTCCTCGTCTCCTAAAATAGTCAAGCTGTTCTTTTAATGAGAAAAAATCCACCTGAACCATAAAAAAAGATCATAATGAGAAACATGTACGAAGGAGTCTTCTAATAATGCTCGGTCCTCTTACCAGCTGCCTTGGCTTTGAATAAGAAATGTGGGGTGTATGTGGGGGGGTGTGGTGGTGGTGGGGGGGGGGGGGGTAGATTAAATAATGGGGTTAACGAGGTGTTCGGATGTAACAGGCGGAAACAAAGTGCAGCTGCTGTAACGTAAGTGAGGATGTTGCAGAAAATTAAAGGGAAATATACAGTAAGAGGATAAAACATATGATCGATAATACTGTTCTTAAATAAATAAATAAATAAATAAATAGTGTATACAGTATACAACACTTTATGCTTTAGGTTCTGCATGTTAGGAACGACTGAGCCTCATCACACCACCGCATCACTGATTAGTTTACGAGAATAGCAGCGCACACACACACACACACACACACACACACTGTTTCAGTCCTTACTTACTGTACACTCACTCACTCATCATCTATACCACTTACTCCTGTATACAGGATTATCCCAGGAGACTTAGGGCACAAGGCAGGTTACACCCTGGATGGGGTGCCAATTGGCCCACACACACACACACACACGCTGGGAATCGAACGCGGACCCTGGAGGTGCAAGGCGACAGTGCTAACCACCAGTGTTGTGTGTTAGGCGTTACAAAGTACAGCGTTACAAAGTACAGCGTTACAGTACTTGGATTACTTTTTCATGTAACGAGTAATTTAACCCGTTGGGTTCGCCATTTAAGTACTGTAGTTTAGTTATATTTTTAAAAATGTAATCCGTTCTTCAGACAATTTATGTAATCCGTGCGTCAGACAGCAGTCATTCCCAATCCCTAAGTGTGTGTGTGTGTGTGTGTGTGTGTGTGTGTGTTTGTGAAAGTCGTCCTACAAGCCCCGCCCCTGATAACCCGCCCCCCTGTTATTCCTGCTGTTATACCCCTATCTCACCTATGCAGTTTGACTATGGGAGGACCGACGCGCGGAAAGATGGAAACTTAATCGCAGCGCCAAAACTCGCGGTGAATCATGATGTACCGTACTTACGGCCACCACGCGAAACCGCGTAGGTTACCCCTACGGGTATTAGTAGTTGACAGATTATGGGCCAAACTTCACTGAGTGATGATGCTAGAATAATTATAAAGGTCTCGACTAAAACAACATGCATGAGGAATCACAAAGGAGTTTTCATTTTCTGCAGTGGAAAATTACTCTAACTAGTTACTTTCATCAGAAAATAACGCTGTAATGTAACTGAATACTTTTTAAAGACAGTAATTCTGTAATGTAAAGTTACTTTAAAAAGTAACGTCCTTCAAACCTGCTAACCGCTAGGCCACTGCGCTGCCTACTCCCGGTACACATCGTAGAAAATTAATTAGTTAAGAAATAAGATGTCAGATTTCATTAGGACAACAGCAACAACAAACCTTTCTAAATCATTCATTTAAAAAAATCATACTGAATCACTAAACTGAATCATACTGACTTCGAATAAAACCGGATTTAATACCTGTACTGAATCATCCTTATGAAATTACTTATTTATAACATTTAATATGATTTTAAATATGATCTAAAATAACCCGTGATCGTTTTCGACCTGCCGAAGTGACGAGTCAACACTCGGGAGACGCATTTCTCACCGCGGTAAAGAGGACATCGAGTGTGTGCGAATTCTCTGCATATCTCTCTTTTTAACCAGCTGCATTTGGTTTCCACATATTTTTTTTCTCTTCCTAAGGCATGTGTTGACAGGACACAGCAGACAAATAACTGCCGTCGCTCAGTAGATAACCCGTAGCCATGAGCAGCCCGAAGACTCCAAAACACTGGCTGGGAGAAGGAATGTCCGAGGAAATGCTCTGCCTTCTCTCTTTTCTCCACAAAACACAAGAAGAGAACGAACAACTAGGGGACATAAAGAAGTTGAATAGATGTGAAACCGGTTTATATTCAGAACTTTGTGACGACGACTGTTGATGTGGTGATACCTGTAGGTTAAGTTTCGCTCTAAGGGTGCTTTCTCATTAGACACAATAGATTTGTTCCCACATTGATTTGGACAGAGCTGGCAAGTCCCACACGCGCGTCCACTTCTCTGTTCAGGTACGATTGGTGCCTGATTGCTATCCGATTCGATCCATGCTTGAATATGCTGTACCGTGCCCAAGACCTTCTCTCAAATCCGACTTGGGCACGGTTCCTGAGCGCAGAACGATTGCGTCCTCACTGACCGAAATGAACCAGACTTTAGCGTCAAGTGTTCGCGGGAACGATCCCAGAGCCCTAATGTTAAAATGCCCTAAAAATAAACTAACTCTGAAAACTAAAAGTGGAGACTTTGGAGCAAACACTGGACTCCCAGAATGCATTGCAGATATCCGGGTCTACGACCCTATGAGACAAGTGGACAGAGTGGACAGGCGAGCAGATGAGACAGCACAACGAAGTGAAGCGCTACAGCGTGGCTGCATTGCTTAGATCATCAACTCAGCATTAGCAAATTGCTAATTAAATCTCGGTCACATGTTAATCACAGAGATTAAAATGCAGGGCATTCTAACTTTCCAGTTTAAAGTTAGCTATGCTAATTATTACATATAGTGGTTTAGCGTCTAATCGCGCTCCATCGTGCTCAGCATGCTTTCATAGCTAATAGCCGTGGCGACTCTGTTTCAGAGTGTTTTATGTCCTTAAACACAAAGTCACTGCCCGAGGTGTGACAGAGACAGAGCTCTCAATACTCTCCTCCGGAGTGAAAATTCTTCCCAAAACAAAACACACGCTGACATTCCTCAGGAAAAAAAGGTCCCTCAGTTATCGGTAATGCCCACTTCCCATTATAATGCTTTATGGCTCTATGTGACGTATGCAGAGGACGAAAATATGCTTTTCAGACCCACCGGGGATGACCTTTAACCTTTTGCATGTGCCGTGTCTGCACGCTGCCTGTTCGAGCCTGACTGTTTGACCTTTTGTTCCCGGAGGCGTGGTGTAGGAGCCTGCAGCGACACGGCACCAGCGCGAGGAATTCCGCAGTAAGTGCTGTGTGCGCTCAAAGTCTCAGGACTGCAGTCGGATTGCGTCTGTTTGTTGTTTTTGTTAATCATCATCATATAATATTTACACTCGAGTATCTTTTATGTGCCGAACAATTTTTTATCTGCCAGAACTATTTAAATTATTAGCAGTATTAGAACATCAGGAATCATTAGGATCTCATGTCGGAAATTAAAATCAACTAGAAACATAATGATTTAAAAATAATTCCGAAAAATAATGATCTATTCTTCTTCCATCTCTCGTTTTCATTTGAAATTATTTAAATATGTAGAAATTTAAGCCATACAATGCCATAGTTCTTCAGAGTTCATAATTAATGATAATTCCAGTAGCAAACTCAGTGTGGCTTCATAACAACCGTGATGCGTTTAACAAAAGATTGAAATCAAAATCAGATGGAATAGATGTGATGGAGGGGTAGCAAATATTCATCAGGAGGCTTTAACAGTAACCATAGAAAAAAAGTTCATATTCCTCCAGAATTCCTCCAACATTATTTCAACGGAAATGTTGTGGGAATGTTCATGAACGTTATATCATTTGGAACATCCTCAGATTCATGAAACCCAAATTTTCCAGAACCATAAAATGCTTTTTAAAGGCTAAAACTCGTAATATTTACTCGTAATAACGAATAAGATCAGAGCTGTTAACCGTCTACGTTTGTACTGTGTACTGCTGGCTGGATTTGCGAGTCTCTGGTCACATGGAGTCTGAGGACGCCGTGATGTGAAAGTGACCAACAAATTTGGAACCAACAAACGTTATCCAACAAACGTTATCACCTTGAGCGAATCCGTTGAGTTAAACACAGGCCCTGCTTCCATGATGAAGCCATCAGACTCCACATCTGTCTGCTGAGGGTCATCACCAGGGCAAGCAACAGGGCCGAGAGAAGGCATGAGAGAGAACTAAGCTCGTGAAACGCTGCGTCTGCTCTCAGATGCGGTTGTCACGCTGACTTATTTTTCATTAGTGAAGGTTTTACATGATGCTCGGAGAGATGGCACCAAACAGCGGCACGCCTCCTAGAAACCACCTGGTTCCTCTGAGACACATGAATCTTCCTCATTCTGCATCTCACACACTTGGAGGAATGCTCGGGTGTCTATCCTCTTCCTAATACAGAAGCTCACAGATTCTCACCACTGGATAGAGTCCATGTGGAGAACCATTGCACTTATGAAGGTGCACTTATGAAGCACTTATTTGACTTAAAAGTCCCTGGAATTTTACTCTAAGCTGTCCATGAGATTTACACTTTATGTTTCTATTTATGAAAGGACCCAGAGAGAAAATCAGGAGAATAATCCTCCATAGACTCCCTAAAGCCCGAGTGTGAGCGGAGAGCATCCAGGATGATGAATGTGACTAAAAGCTCAGGGGTGTCTGCTGTAATTAATGAGGCAGCACGACAGGAAGTGGAGCAACAAAGAACAGGAAACCGACCAGGAAACAGGAACGCCGGGTTTATCAAAGATTAAAAATGATCTTTAGGCTTTAAAACATTAACACGACTCGCTCATCTTCATCTTCCCTCCTGTCCTAATGGTCTGTATCTTCTACTGTCAGCTTCTGTAAATGTTTCCATCTTCGAGTAAAAGAGACAATGTGAGATGTAAAAGAAAGAATTCAAATAATTTCTTTTAAAATAAAATGATGTGATTTAGTTAGAGATGCACCATCACCACGTTTTTGTCAGAAATATTACAAGAACAAGAAGGTTCATTCAACACCAATGTCACTTTTTTACATGTACAGGAGTGAGAATTCTATTTATATCACAATTACACTTTCTACAATCTACAGGTCTATAAAGAAGGACATCCATTTACTATCACTTTTAACAGTTTGAAAGACAAAAATGGATATTTTTTCAGTGCTTTGGTGGCGCTGTTTCTTTCATATAGGAATGTAGATTTCATTAGGGATAGGAATCACCAGGGATCACCTGTCACGATATTATCATAATTCCTTATTGTTCTTTCCATTTGTATTGCGATTCTGTAACTATCACGATTTTATAAACATCCCAAATCAATAATCTTTTTTTTTTTGTTACAATTCCAAACACTTTGCTCCTAGACAGGATGCTGCGATGCCTGCTGTGTGAGCATTAAAGCATGCTACCTGTAGGATTGCAGAGAAACTGCAATATTGCATCATCTTAAATGTCAAACATCTAAAACTTCAAAAACGAATCACACAAATGATTTTAAGTCAGTGTGGCAATACATAAATTGAATCGATTTCTCTCTATGTTTCATTTCATGTGTGCATATAAATACAATTTTTACCTTAGTTATCTTCTCTGTTGTTCATAACACTGTTGCCTGTTTACTTTTATCTATATACATAAAAGAAAGCTTTGGCCTGTACATTCCTCTTTCAATTATATCTTTATGTTTCATACATTGGAGAACCAGAAACCAGTCTCAGAATAATTTCGGTCTATATGTCTGTCCAGCCAGATCTTGTCACAGCATCACGCAAACCTGGTGGGAGAGAATTTAATGATACTCTGGCAGTAGTTCGGTATCTGTTTACTTCGGGAAGCTGCACCATAAATGGAATAAAATCTTGAGTAGAAGTTAACGAGCAGCAACGTGCCAGATGACGTCATAGAATATCGTCGCTCAACAGCGACAATCAACACGACAGTTTACCGTGTACGTATACACCGAGAATGGGTAAGGCACAGAAACAACGGTGATGGAACATGTCGATAACAGTTCTCTTCCGCTGTTCATCACAAGGCGCCGTGTTTAAACGGTTTCCAGGCGTGAGAATGGACCACGTCTACAGGTTACCTCTTGTGATGTAAAGATAGTAAGAAAGCCTCATTTGGGTTTGTGTCCGGCCTTGACCGCCCCTGAACCTTGAACACAAGCAGGTGCTTGCAAATGAACCACGAACACTGTGAAGTGCAAAACGTCTCCGGCTGCTTTCACACACTTTTATCTCTCGAGCAATCAGATCACAGGTTAGGAGGCGAGCGAGGAAAAACGACTATGACTACGTCCAATATACTCTATCTAAAAATTCTTAAAACCTCTTTCATTTTTACTTTCACTGAAAGCGGACTGTTTTTAATAAAAAGTGAAAGTTTACATCATTCTGAAACCATCTCTAATCAGCCTGCATGACAGGACCAGTTACAAACTGACAGCACCAGTCCATGCGATGTGCTGGTGGCCTGTAGAGGTGAAGAGTTTTTTTGTGTTTTTTTTTAACGATGCCTCGCTTCTCAAACCTTCACACATGACCCTGTCGACCTGACATGAAGCGAGTTCATTAGAATCACTGATCCCTCAAACTTCCAGGTCATCCTGCTGGACCTCCAGCACAGATTCAACACTGCTGCATTCAGTAGCAAGGCAGCTCCAAGGACATCCATCATCCACTACAATCTTCTGATCTAAAAGATCTGAGTGGATTTCTGACCTCGGTATCACTCAGAACCTTCTCACCATGCATGAGAAAGGACATGCTGATGACTGACACGGGGCAAACATGCTGGAGAGAAAAGGGGATTGATACGCTTGAAGGAGGCTGGATTCTAATACTTGGCCCGGTTCTTACCTTATAATTACACAGGAGGAGACTGACGAGGTTTAACTACTTATCACTCAGTAGGTCCTTGTGGAACCAAAAATGCTTGAACTACCGAACCATTCAAATATTTGTAGGATTCAAACCTGAATTATATAACCTATATATAAAATTTGGTGTGCCAGAGGAGATCTGTTCCCCCAACGGCCATAAAATTATACAACTGTTCTCTGTAACTCATACACTATCTGGATATACACTGACAGTAACAGTAACACAATAGGACACTATTACTTACCTGTATTAATAATATAATAATAGCAATATTACATCTCAATAAAATATGTAATACAATATTACATACATATATTAAATTACTGTGAAATATTTACAATAGCTCTCGGGTCATATTTAGTGTGCAATAAGGTTATAATGGCATATTTAGTGTATTCATTTAAGGGATTCAAAAGTTTAGTGTGCATTATAGTACTTACTGTTTTGGAACTCTTTTTATTTTATTTTATTTTATTTTATATACAAAAAAAAAAAAAAATACATATATATATACAGGGTGGGCCATTTATATGGATGCACCGTAACTTTATTCTTTCATGAGTTATTTACAATTATAAAATGTGTTCAATGTGCTGCCCATTGTGTTGGATTGTCAATGCAAGCCTCTTCTCCCACTCTTCACACACTGATAGCAACACCGCAGGAGAAATGCTAGCACATTGAACACATTTATAACACATTTTATAAATGGTCAGAAACTTGTAAATAACTCATGAAAGAATAAAGTTACGTTAAAACCAAGCGCACCATTGTTTTTCTTGTGAAATTCCCAATAAGTTTGATGTGTCACATGACCCTCTTCCTATTAACACAAAAAAAAAAAAAGTTGGATCCAAAATGGCCGACTTCAAAATGGCCACCATGGTCACCATCCATCTTGAAAAGTTAATATCACCAAGCATTCCCATTTTATTAAGGTGTGTCCATATAAATAGCCCACCCTGTATATATATATATATATATATATATATATATAATGTATTTTTTTTTTTTTTGTTATTTATTACATAACAACTGTGAACAACTGTAACCAAGAATAAGCAATTTCCCCCTGGCATTAATAAAGACTTATTGAAAAAACTTATTGAAGGGATTTTATCAAAGTATAAACTGAAGAACGATTAATGGTCTTACAGTAGATTTGATCATTTTGATAAGAGTGAAGTCATCACAGGCAGTACCGGGCAGGTTAACCATGGCCAGTTCATGTGTGAACATGATTCCTTAAGCTGTCAGAACCACGCTTTTACACTCTGACTCCTGGAACATGGTGAGGCCATCAGGGAGGAAAATGAGCAATGAACCAACCCCAGGTCATAACACTTCCACCAGGGACTTGAACACTTCAAGCGCTTCCCTTTTTTCGCACTGGAATTTGGGTTAAACTGGATTTATCAGACCACATGACCTTTCTCTATTGCTCCAAAGTCCAACATTTACTGTATGCTCCCCAACAAACTAAAGCCCTTTTCCTGATTAGTCTCGATTAAACACAGCTCTGGTTGTCTCACGCAACTTCACCAAGAGTGTAAGTCATCTCCCACCACGCTCATTCAGACCACGTTGTCCAAGCACATTTCTTCTGTAAAGTTGAATGTTCAGCTCTATCATTCCAGAGTTTAATAATGTGTTGGACATTAAGGTCAATGAAGGCCAATAACTCAATACCTTTTTTGACCGGGCAGTGTAGAAAGAATAGGATAGACACTACTGTAGGTAGATTGTTAAAGGTGTGCTGGCCTCCATGTGGTTGTCTCTTTCTCTGTCTGTCTGCAGTCTGAATGTAGACCGAGTGCAGCTGTTAATGCGTAAACAGTGCTGACTGTCATTACAAATCCACCAACACATTGCTTTCACATGCAACTGCATGTCAGGAGAGTCAGACTGGCTTTCTTTATCTGATTTCCTCTAGTTTACGGCTTCATAAATGATGGGGGAAGATCATCATATCTTTTAAAAAAGGCCCTCGCAAATCTGTAACCTGTAAAAATCTCTAGAGGGAGTGTGATGCTTGGAAAGGTTTATAATAAAAAACAGTGTTGTGTACCAGAACGCAAGACGAAAATGGCAGGAACAGTGTTGGAAGCTATGTTCTGCACAGTTCTGTGTTATGAAGGGCAGCTGTTGGATTTATACACAGACCTTCTGTTATGTGCTAAAGCCACAGGGATATGTCAGATGTCATCACATGGTACACTATTACAGGTAAGTATGATGGACAGGAATGTGGTAACAACTGGAGTGCGGAATTCCTGCTTGACATCATAACTGGCAAAAACTGACCCGGTGTTTATGGAGCTCACGTTGGCTTTATAGTCACAATGAAAACATATATATAGGGGTTTTTTTTTCGGAGGAAATGCTCTGCTTGTTGCTTGATTTAAGCTGAAAGAAATGTGCTTCTGGTAAGGACAGTTTATTTAAACATTGAGCAAATGGTAAACAAACTATCAGCTCCATCTTCCAGACGTTTGGGCGGAGAAATGACTGCACAACAGCCGTGTGGTTTATGGTCTGGATTCGAACATCTGTCTTGGTTACGGTCAAGTTTCTGTGATGTATAGCATTGAGGTCCTTGTTAGCTGGCAGTTGAGAAGATGAATGTGTCTTAGATCACTTATAGAAGCTACACCTTTGTTAAAAAGCATGTATAATCTAAATACCAATGTGAAAGTTATTTAGAACACGTGTTTGAGCACACTGGTACTCTAAGATCCATGTGCGTATTTTATTACGCCTAACTCTTTTTCCTCGGGCACATTTCATTTATTTCATGACGGTAGAACCTGAGGATGTCCTACCGCTCTACAGAGGTGCCGCAATGCCCCAGGCACAGGTCCCGCCCTTCAGGTAACAATGGACCAGTCTCTGTCCATGATCAGGCTGGGTGTCAATCAGAAAAGCAATAAAACCATCACACTATTCATAAGCTAATAGCATCCTAAAGGGAAAAGGGCAAGACCTTATGCAAAGCTCTCCACAGTCAGGAAAAAAAACAATGGCAGTGGGTCTCCACATGGCGGGAAAATAGTCATGTGGAACTGGCATTTCCTTTTACCACTTCAAATGCGTGGATAGACATTTGGGTGGCAGGGGGTTGGCCACATGCAGGGACGGCAGAATGGCGGAAATTTAAGTACCGTTTTCACCAAACAAAGGACTGAAAAGAAAAGGGATTAACAGACCAATCACTGTCTCGTTGGAGAGACACAGCATTGCTGTCAGCTTGACAAATAAGTACGTTTCATTTAAACTAACAGAGTAGCAACATAATCCGATTTTTGTCTAATTACTGGCTCAATTACTGACAAGTAGCATTATCGTCAGATTATTACTCATGGATGTAACAGTCCTAATGATCAGATTACAAAAATAAAAAAATCTGCATTAATACGCATAAGATCAACATGACTAATAGACACACTTATGTCCTGTTTCTGTGTGTGTATAGTCAACAAACAAGCAAAAGATGAAATAGATCTTTAGATCTCTATTCACTCCATTAAAGTCACATCAAGACGGCTTATCTCAACTCACTGATAATAATTTTAAGATACTTGACAGCAAAATCTGGGTTAAAGTTGTCTTGTGTCCATGCCACTGTCCACCTTTTGACTGGAGTCCCAATCCATCTCATCCCATCCCTTTCCTTTTCTGAAATTGTCCCCTAAAGTGTGTTTAAATATGATGGGGCGGTCATTCTGTGCTGGATGAAGCGGTGTCAGGAATTTCCTGTCGTGTGGGGATATCACTAAAGCAACCGTCTCGTCCATTCCTAACACACTACTGAACTGTTGGCTTCCATTTCTTATTTGCAAGAGATAAAATTCTTGACCTTCTACAGCTTGAGACCAACATCAGACAGAAGGAGACTGAAATTCGAGCATTAAGGAAGCACAAGGAAGGAAGGAAGGAAGGAAGGAAGGAAGGATATGCCAAGATACCGAGATTTCAGGAGCGTGTGAGATGTGAAATGCATTCACAGACAAAACAAAAGATACACTGATAGTCTGTAGCTCCATGTGACATACGTCGAGCATGATGTAAAGGTGAACTGTATTTACTCACCGTACTGACAGCTGGGGCCGTGGAAGCCAGCCGGGCACTCACAGAGTTGAGAGGACCCTTCTCTGCAATGGCCTCCGTTAAAACAGACGCCATAGCTGCAGATAGCTGGCGGAAAGAAACCGTAGTTATTAGAGATGAGAAAAATAAGCGAGCAAAAATAATAATACAATGAAGTAGATTGTGTATAAAACATTACAACATACTATAATACATTTTCTTTTAGATATTAAAAGTTTTTCATTAAAAGTTATTTGTGAGTATTGGGATTTGAGATTTGGGATTTATCCAGAACCCACTGCAGTCCAAATAGGGACCGTGGAGGCCATTGGTGACCAATGTATTCATTCCCATTTTTACAGCCAGACACTACAGCCTATTTGGAAACGGCAATTAGCCTAATCCACATGTCTCTGGACTGTGGGAGGAAACCAGAATACCTTAAGGAAGCCCACCAAGCACAGTGAAAGCATGCGAACCCCATGGACACACACCCTGAGGCAGGACTCGAACCCGGACCTTGGAAGTGCAAGCAGACTTAAAATGCGTTGCTTAGCATTCTAAATATGTTTATTATACTGCATGTATTGGTGTATTAACATTTTAATTATTTAATTATAGAAATGACAGAGATTTATTTACAGTCTGTCTCATTTATTCCAAGCCAAAGCTTTTTCAATTCTATCAATAAGTCTGTATATAATAATAAAATCTAATCAAAATGTTCAAAAATACTCACTAAATTAGACACTAACACTTTTCTCTATAAAAGCTCCAATAGTGTAGATTTGGTCATTTGCTTTAAAAAAAAAAAATATATATATATATATATATATATATATATATATATATCAACCATCCAAAAAAAATTCAAACATGTAATGTCCTGTGCATGTCTTTCAGGTGGTGTGTTCCAGGATTTACACAGAGACCAAACAAGTCATGTCATGCTCAGACACTTAATCCACCGAAACTCATTTGGGACTTTTCTTACATTTTCTGCCTTTCATTATTTACACAGCCCAAAAAAAAAATTTAGCTTCTGGATCACAGCTGAGCATTTTCTCCATTATTTTCTGTGCTTCAGTGACATTTTTCGTAAAAAACTCAACAGAGCTCGTAGGCTCCTCCAAGAAGCTAGATGAAGAGGACAGGGGCTGAATGTGTTTTCAATCAGCAAGAATTACAGCCACCAGACACACTAATCACACTCCCCCCCCCCCCCCCCCCACAAGCAGGGGTCCATTCATTCTATTTAAGCTATGTGTGTGTGTGTGTGTGTGTGTGTGTGTGTGTGTGCGCGTATGCATGTGTGTGCTACTGTGAATCCAAAAATCCGTAAATGAACATGAGTATTCTGTGCCCCATAAAGGCCTCTTGGGCAAAGTATAGACCATCAGATGTCACATTCCATAAACGCCCATCACTCAAAACTAATGACCCCCACATCTTTTTCGCTTGCGTGTGTGTTTGTTTAACTTGTGCCAGGTGTGTATGTACGTATGTATGTATGTATGTTTGCATGAGTGTAGTCCTGTCTGAATGTGATGTATGCTCCATGTCTGCTCCGGGGCTTCCTCATCAGACTGAGACTTGACGGTTCTGCTGCGGAGGAACACGAACCCTGAGCTGATAATAGTTTTGTTAGTATTCAAAATCCACTTTAAATAATTACCTAATGTATCTTTAGGCAAAACCCCAGTTTATAGGTAATTAAAGCTACATAATTAACCCCAATTGGACAATTATGGTTAATTTACATTGTCTGTACCTGTACTAGTACATTATTATCTAACAGTGAAGCCCTCAAGTCTGATGTAAGGCATTAAATACTGCATAGTGTCTCTACTGCATAGTGTCATTATAATTTTCACCCAGTTTAATTATTGTCAGTATTGTGAGAATTATTATTTTTTTCTTAAATACAGTTTAAAAAAACCTTTTTTTAGACTTAAGCTGGCATGTGGTTGCCTTTTTCTTTTGCTTTCGTTCTCCTTTTTTTAGTAAACGATACTTTGATGAAGGAGTGCCAGATGCCTGATAATAGGGTTGAGACTTCTAGGAATCCTGCTTAGGTTTAAGATGAAGATTTTCACACTGAAACCAGCAGTCTGTAGTAGAAAAACCGAGCTTATATTAAAGTGTGCCGAGCTGTCGATCAAGTTCAGGATTACATTCACAAAGAGAAAAAAATATCGCTTTATTTCACAACTCCCAAACAGGTACAATTACAGAGTGTTTTAAATTATACCACTTTGGAGAGAAGAGTAAACCCTCTGCCTAGCTGCCAAGTACTGTACAGTCGCTGAAAAAGACAGAAGGAGAAAATCCACTCAAAAGAAGCAAACAGTCCCTGAAACAATGGGTCATGAAAGTGTCATGTCTGAAACGAAGAGAAATCAATAGTCATGTGGCTTTTGTAACCGCTCGCATTGTTGCGCAGAAGTACATGGCGTCTGGTGACCCTCAGACCACCCACAGACACCGCTCAGGACATCCGGTAAAAGCTCCTGAGATCCACATGGACATCTGTTCAACACTGGATTTAATCTGCTGATGAACGACTTGAGAGACGGATAAAAGTGAGGTCGTAGTATTGGGGAGCAACTGTCCTCTCTCTTTAGAATGAATGAAAAGTCTGAAATCTACTCCTGATTCCCCCATTTGCATCAGTCTCCATTGTGCAGAAAGAGATACTTAAAGATGAAAAGAAAAGGAAATACCAGTTAAAGCTAAGGAGGTCTTCCAAAGCATCTTCACCACTAAGAGTACTTAGAGTCAAGGAGTCAACTGGTGCACTTGAGAAACAAAAAAAAAGCTGTTCTGTAAGTGGTCTAGGCAAAAAAGCCAATTAATGTGCCTTTTTCATTTATTTCCTGTCCTTAAAGAAGAATGGGAATTGGTTTTGTTCCACTCTTCCCACTTCCTGTTGTTGGAGTTTGTGCTAATCCTGTGTAAAGCTCAATCTTACATCTGGCTCGGGGGGGGGTTGATATTTAAGTGGACCGGTTTTTAAAGAAAAGAAAAATCATTTCCAAAGGAGAAAGAAAACATTTTCGACGTGTCCTCGCGAGCACCAAAAGGAACAGCAGCCGAATAACGAGGGTCATTAGACTAATTACCTTAGCCTAGCTTTTGAAGCAGTATGATGGAGTAAGCTTCATGGTTACACCCTGTCTTTATCCTGGACACTCTTTAATTCCCCAGAGTGTGAAAGCAGAACCATGGAGACAACCTTTCATTCTGTGGATACACTCTAAACAGCCTGGACTTCCACATCTATGATACTACAGGCAGGGCTGATACACGTCAGGCTCCTTCTTATTTATCCTGCGGCTTTATCCTGGTTCACTTGTTTAAAAAAAAAAAAGTAACTAATTTGTCCTTATAATCTCCCGTGACTGATCAAGGCCTGGAGTTAGAAAGATAAAAGCTCAACATAGATCCAGTAGCACCACTTAAGAGCAGCGGATGTGGTGCCAGAAATTTGTGAGCCGGGCAGAGAGAAATGTGTGTCGACAGACTTTTTTTTGGGGGGGGTGTTGCAAAACAAACCGGTATTGGGTTGAGCGCTAGGTTTGGTTTTAGCTGGGATAACGAGTGGTTTAACCTTCAGCAGCACACAAAGAGGCCTTTGAGAGTGGTGTTAGATCCAGTAACGTGACCCGTAGCCAGGGAATTGTCTGCAGCAGCCTTGTGTGTTGATCTAAAGGTCTTTGCCCTGAGTAGAGCCATGCATCTAGCACAGGAGCCTAGCTCTGATTCTCCCGCACTTACCCTGCGACCACATCCAGGGTGGAATGGATCTTTACAAGTTAACCTGTTCTGGCAGGAAACAGACTTCTTTATTGAGGAGTAGTGTAGATTAAAACAACACGTATTTCTGTGTCAGTCTCTAGTTATTTTATTCTTCCGGACTCACCACTGCATCCAAACAAGCCACCTTTCAAAGTAACCGTGTTCTTTACCGAATTGGTATGGGTAATGCATGTTATTTTAGCTCAAAGACGGTTTATTAGAAATACGATTTCTAATTTTATTATTTCTTTATAATGCTTTTATATACCTTTAATGGGAAGTCATATATGACAGGATAAGAATAAACCACGATTAATAAGGAATCATAGAACCAGAATAATGCAGCACTTACGGTAGAGACATCCAGCTTCCCCGCTGAGCTGCGACCAACCTGGGCAGCACTTGTGAACCGTCTCATGAGTCTGTCGATACACTTGTCTGTACGCAGTGTAATACGCTGTCCTGCAACAAAACACGCCAATCCTTTATTACCTTTTAACTTTATTACTTCCAAACAACCTCTTTACCCAGTCTCACACTAACAGTGGGCTGCTACAGAGCCGTGCCCGACTCTGTCATCACCTCCTTTTAGTGCTTTGATGACGACGATGACAAAGACGACGACAATGATGATGGTGATCACAACCATCATCGCGGCCTCTCAGTGTAAAGGAAACCACAGCACTCGCCTCAGGTCGTGTTCGCGGTTAGACGGCAGAGTGAAAGACTTGAACCGCGACCAGTGTTGCGCGTTACACCCAACAATGACCGTGACTAATGTTTAGGGATAAACTTCAATGCACAAAACACAAACAGTGTGTAATTTGTGAGACATCTTCCAACTCTTTCATGTTTCTTTCTCAAAGCATGAGACAGACCCAGGCTTTGTGTTAAAGCCACGACCCCGGGCCCTGTAGTTTGGGCTTCTCTTGGGCTCCGTCACACCATGCTCGCTCACAGCTCTCTGTTTATGAGCTCTAATTGCAGGCTTGGTGGCTTTTAAGAGCAGGGCTCAGCTCACTGCGATCTGTACGCAGAGAAAGCAAAATCAAAGCTCCAGCCACGCAAGAATGCCTAAGACGTCCTGGAGATGCCGGGCGAATTGCAGCAGCTTTCTGGAAAAGCATGGTGACACCTTGCAGTTTGGGGTGATTAAAGGAAATTCCACTGATTACAGAACAAACAAAGATGAGCAAATGAAAGAGGAGTATCTCCTGATGTGTCTTTAAATGGCTTGCATAAACATTCAAACATACAACTTGGAAAAAGGAATATTCGGAATATTTTTCATTAAAAATAAAGTTAATTTATGACAAAGAAAAACAAAGAAGTAGAGAAGGCGACTGTTTATTAAATATACATAGGAAGCAATTTTTTACTCAGTCACATCTAATAATTACACTCATCTATCAAAGGGGTTTTTCTTCATCCATTCATTCATTCATTCATTCCTCTTATATATATCCTGTAGAGGATCATGCAAGTACATTGGGAATGCCAGTTAGCCTAATCTGTATGTCCTTGGACTGTTGGAGGAAACCAAAGCACCTAGACGGGAATCTAACAGTCGACGCACGAGGTGGGCAAATCACTACGCAGAGCTGCTGCGAGGAGTTTATTTCTATTTTTAAAAATATTATTTATCCAAAAATGAACTGAAATAAAAAGACAGTATAGTCAGGATCCCCACCTCCGCTCATAGCCCATGCACCACGACTGTCCTTCACATCCTTGTTTCCACACTTTGACCATTCGGGTGAACGCTTGCACGCAGGGCTGCATGTGAGCCACCAGCTTCACCTCGCGCTCTGTGCACACGTTAAGCCTGCAGAGGACACATGAACAGACGGTGAGTCACGATGTAATGAGTCAGGAGTAATCATGTGTTTGTGTTTTTGTGGGGGGTTTTTTGTGTTCACCTCTTAATTCTGCACCTGGTACCTGATTTTAAAGCATTTCCTACTCCACCAGTACACATAAACACTGAATATCCAACATCTAGAGTAGTTTAACTTAAACAACTAAGAGTTGTCTTGTCAATTACAGAATCACATCAGGAAGAAAAAAGTATCACAGATTCACTTTAACAGTTCATGGCCAGGTTACGCAAAAGCAGCAAATCACAGAACTATGCAGGAACTCAACTAATGAATCCACACACACTTCAACGTTCTACTTTTACACAATAGAAAATGTTAGACTCAGATCTGGAATGAGGTGATGTGTTCACAACACAAAACCCCCTCTTATAACTGTACATTATACTGTGCATCTATTCTAATATTTTCACACAATCTGATGCTAAGAAAACACTTTGTTTGAGAACATTAAAAATTGTTTTACAATTTTCATTGTTAAAAGCAGACTTTTTGCTTTGTTGCACATACTAGCTTGGCACAGTTGTACGCCAGATGCCCTTTCTGACGCAACCCTCCGATTTTATCCAGGCTTGAGACCGACAGTGGGACAGGGTTTGGGCATTGGCTGGGAATCGAACCCAGGCCTTGAGCATGGTAGGCGAAACACCTACGACTGGGCCACCAGTGCCCTAAGTAACATCCATATATTAATATGCACAAGGTTTTGTCTGTCCATTGGTGAGAATTCCCTCTTTCAATGATATCTTTACATTGGACAACTCGAAACCAGTCTCAGAAAAAATTCTCTCTGCATGTATGTCTGTCCAAAATGGCTGGACAGAATTTAATGAAACTTGCAGCACTTAGATATCTGCCTAAAGATTAACCCGCACCATAAGCGATCAAAACAAAATGTTGAGAAAATTGTGTTGAGATGTTAATAACAGTTATGTGCCGGATTTAATAATCTACTTTAAAATACGCTACTAATAAGCGTTTCGCTCCATGTTAACAAACACCTGCTCCAACAGATATTAATTAGAAAAGCTAAACTAAATGTCTATTATTTTCACAGATGAAATAACAGCGCTGAAGTGGTATTAGTGTTTTTTAATGCGCTGAAGTTGTTTTAAAACAAACCTTATTCTTTATCTGATCTACTTTTTTATTTCTTTGTATTGATAAGTTAGACAGAGGGTTCTGCCGTACAGACTGACAAGCAGACATGTATGTAAGCTTCAACATGAAATAATAATATCACTGATTGCATTGAAGCTTATTAAATATAATACAGTCTAATTCACAAGTACAGTACAAATGATATATTTTTAAAGGAGAAACAATAGTTCTTAAATACAAAAAAAATATGTTCTAATATCCAGCTAGCACAAAAACAACCCAAGGACAATGAAGCTTTAAAAGTAAAGCTAAAGTTTAAACTCCTTTGATCCAGCCTGGTGGAGTTGAGGTCACGTGATCGGCTCACCTTGATGAGTAATAATTAACATATTAATCTTTTATTATTATTATTATTATTATTATTATAAATCCCAGCATGGTCAGAAATGAGTTCTGCTGCAGATCACTCACTCCGACAGTACAGTACTCCTCAGACCCTGATGATGCTCAGATTCATCACTCACATGTAAGGCATCAGGTCCGATCCGCGCGATGTGGCGGGAATTCCGCTCATTAGAAGCAGCAGCAGCAGCAGCGCGAGCGGAGTTAGAGGACGGAGCGCGCGGCCACACGGAGCTCTGAAAGAGGGCATGGTGGAGCAGAGCGCAGGACTCACACACACACACACACACACACACACACACCGTCTAACACAGAGGAGAAGCTGAGTCCATGCTGGTGGAGACACCTCCAGTCTCTCTCTCACACACACACACACACACTAGTCTCAGAGGCTTAAGCCCACCTACTACTGTATACCCTAAAGAGAGTGGCAATGAGTCACTTGAACTGAACCGATTCCGTTAAGTGAATCAAAACTCAACTGTTGTTTTCTTTGATCCTCGATAATGCAACATTGTTAACATGGGTGTAAATTTCATTTAACAGGAGGGACAATACATATAAAATTTCTCATGGGCAATTTTTGAAGGGGACACATTAAATACAGTCAAATTGTACTTATAAAGATACAGTCTGTCCCCACAGTGAAAAACTTTGCTAAAAACTATTTATTGCATTGTTTGTTATGTTGTTTACGGTCAAGCCATCAACATGCAATAAAATTTAAACATGACTGTTATTGTGAAAAAGATATAGAAAATAAGTAATGTTTTGTAACAAAATCAATCATTAAATAATCAATTTACAGTAACTGCTCTATGTAAAAGAAAGTATACACCTAACTTACCTGATACTGTATATCTGATTGACCCTGGTCTACCTGTCCCTCAATCATTTCTGTCTCCTTTGCCTGTGATTGATATTGTGACATTAGTATTTTCATAAGCACCCATTCTTAAAGCCAAATTGCCTTAATATGTGAACTTGTTGTACTTTATTTGGCGTTTAGGTGCACTGAAAAATGATCTTATGTCCATTTATTTATGACACTGCAAGGCAAGTTTATTTATACTGTAGCACATTTCATACACACTGGTAATTTAAATTGCATTACATAAAGAAAGTAAAACTATCATAAATAATATTCACAACAATAAAAATAAGGAATAAAAAAAAGTTTAAAATTGTATTTAAAATTAATTAAGACACTTAGAACAGAATGGATATTGATTATACAAAACAATACAGTGGTGTCAGTTAGGACGTAGCACAGTGCTCATTTAGTAAATGCACAGCTGAACAATATGTTAATTGTGGCCGTTAATGTTAAGTTAACATTATGCCAAGTCACAGTCACAAATAAAACAATGCATGGGAAACGGCGTTGGTTGTGTTAGTTGCAGTGCACTATGCAACAAGCAACTGGTTCTAAATGCTTTTTTTGCGGGATTTTTTTTTTCTTACCCAATTATCTTAGGTATACATACATATATTTTTCACAATAGAGATTGCGATTTTTTTTTTATATATATTTTTTTTGGGGGGACAACCCTCGGATTGGGGGGGGGGGGGGCACGTCCCCTCCGTCCCCCAGGATTTACGCCCATGTTAATAATAACCTGTGATCATATTTACATCTGTATCTAAATGCCTCTCATCTACTAAATGTCTTTTAACGTGACAATAAAGTAACATTTTTATAAAAGTTATTTTAATTTCTGTCATTTCTGTTTAGTAAGAGACGTTTATAAAGAACTGATTTTTTTTAAGATCCGAGAAAAAATAGTCTTATTTTAATTAGTAATTTTGCATATTTATAAACATACTATTTTTTTTTTACAGAGTTCCTGTTACACAGCCATTCCTCACCGACTCTGACAGTAAGTGTTGTCCTCACTGAATCTAACAGTAGACAGCATCGTCTAAGCCGAGCTCATGACTACTGAAACCTTGGATCAGTGTGGAATGTGATAAATGAGGGGATGGGATCATATGTACAGGGGTGAGAGTGATTAATGAAGGTGCAGTAGTTAATACAATGTGCCCAAAAGTTTGTATAAAAGTTTGTTTATATGAAGTTTAATTTGAGAATTTGCTAGATATGTACCATTTTTTAAAAGAAATGTGTATAAGGACTATAAACTTCTTATGGGACTCAAGTTCATATGTATGTAAGGCAGAACAGAATGGCATCATCAAAGAAAACATGACAATAAAGAGAAACGAGGAAATAATCCCTGTTCAAAAGTTGCATACGTTTAGTTCTTAATATCGTGTATTTCCCCCTTTAGCATCAACAATGGCATGCAGTCTTTTGTATTAATTGTGCATGTTAATTAATTACCTACTCTAACTTACTCATGGATGTCAATCATCTCAGAGCACACACACACACACACACCAACATACACACACAATTTGGGAAAGCCAATTAGCTTGATCTGCATGTCTTTGGACTGTGAGAGGAAGTCCCCAATGGAAACCGACCGAGCACAGGGAGAACCCCATGCACACAGACCCAAGGCCGGAATCAAGCCTGAAACCTGAAAGGCAACCACTGTCGCCTTGCCTTCTGAGAAG
This sequence comes from Clarias gariepinus, assembly GCF_024256425.1. NCBI lineage: Eukaryota > Metazoa > Chordata > Actinopteri > Siluriformes > Clariidae > Clarias > Clarias gariepinus. Next base: position 4,463,431 of record NC_071122.1, on the reverse strand, counting down.
GCTCAGATCTTTTAACATCAACCCCATTATTTGGATGTTTTATGGAACTCGTTGTGGCGAGGGTTATTTTTTATGCTGTAGTCTGTCGGGGCTGTAACATGAAAGTGTCAGACAGAAATGGACTGTACAAGTAATTAAAAGCGCCGGATCAGTACTAGGCATGGAGCTTGACTCTGGGTATGTGGTAGAGGAGGATTCTGTTCAAAATACAATGCATCTTGATCTATCCTTCTCACCCACTAGACATTGTTCTCTCCAACCAGAGAAGCAAATTCAGCGAGAGACTGAATACTACCAAGTGTTCTACAGAGCGCCACCGGAGATCTTTCCTTCCAACCCATAGCAAAATTTTGTTGCTTAGAATTATGTTCACTAGTCTTGAGACTGAATTGAGCTTTTTCATTACAAGCCAGACATTGTCTTTTCTATTTCTCCCAAAGGTGACTTAGGAGAAACAATGAGACACAACAGAGATACAACCCGAGAGATACATAAGAAACATAAGAAATCTGAGACATACATGAGACAAACATAAGAAATCTGAGACATACATGAAAAAACAGAACTGCATTTGAAGAAGAAGCAAATGAGCCATATATAAGACAGTGAGATTAAAGCCAACTATAAATGAGAAGTATGAAACACAAATGAGAATTATTAAAGTTTTATTGAACATTCTCAATTAACAGCATACAGTGATGAGCCACAACTAGCACCACCTCAGACAAGCCAGTGTCCTTACTGACCTCTCTCCACCACAAAATGAAAACTGGTTAACAATATTAAAAAGTATATATGACTTTTAACACAATATTATGATTTATTGTATTCTCTATTGATTTCACATTTCAGAGATCTAACCTAATAATCTTCCCTTCTTTTACCCGTATGTGAAGAGTAAGATGAAGTATATTAAAAAAAAAGTACTAAACACTCTTTAGTGGAGGTGGCACTGTTTGTCAGAGAACCCTAGCCCTTAACCCCCCATTTTTAGCCATTCATTGTGTTATGTTTCATTGTGTGTAAGAAATATATAGGGGTCAGGATTGTGCAATAAAGAGTAAAAAAAAAATTTCAGCACAACCTATAGGCAATATAATGAACTGAATTTTATTTCATTTTAATCAACTATACACACATGACTGAGCATAAATGTAAAAATGATCATGTAGGCAAAGAAATAAAAAAGATTTAAGATCATGTGTGACCATAATAATAAGAATAAGAATAAGAATGCATATATTAACTATACAGTCCAAAATAAAGTGACATGTAATGAAAACCCTGTCTTTCAGCAAACATACATTTTATAATTAGGACATGAAATGTAATATGTGCTTTTTGTGAGTTCTACATTTTTGTACATCATTCCGGTAGCAGTAAAATGTAAGTTTTTTCAAAAATAATAAGGGTAATTTTGCATGACATATCAGAAAACCCAAATGCACAGTTTACTGTATATTTGGGAAACAAAACATATGTGAGTCACACAAGACAAATATGAACCATCTCTGAGATTTACAGGTAATAAGCGACATTTGAGAAGATGGAGAAAATGTCTAAACAATCTCATTCAAGTCTCAAAGACATTTGTTTCAATTTCAAATTTTGTAAAAGATGTAAAACATTCCTTTTATATTATCAGTCATATTTTCCAAATAAATGGACTGTTTAACAATTTCTTTCAGGGTATGCAAACATTTGAGCACAATCATATATGATTTTTTTATTATGTATATAAAAAATTGTACAGGGAATAAGACATGTTAAGAAGATATCATGCTTAAATAACACAATATTTATCTGAACATATATTAGTGTTTGGATGATAGAGTATAAACAGAATAAAAAGGGTAGAATGTACAGTAGCGCAATGATAAACATACATTATGGATGTTAGTGGATGAAGAAGTGCAATATAGACAAAAAATCAGCAATATGTTGAAAAGTTTATATGAAGAACTAAAAACTGATTTTTCAGTATTTTCTTTGCAATAAGCTACAACTGGTGACTTAGAGGTTAGCACTGTCACCCTGCACCTCCACGGTCTGGGTTCGACTCCTGGCTCAGGTCTGTGTGCATTAATGTTTGTATGTTCGCTCTGAGTTCTTGTTTTCTTCCAAGATAAATCAAGTGCATATATAAAAAAAAATAAAAAATGAACGCCCCATGTAAAACATCCATGCAGTGTGAGGTCATGATGTTTGCATCGCATTACAGGAACTGAGTATGATGAAGGCAGATGAAGGCACTAAAGATCAGGGCTACAAATTTCAGTCTACTGATTCAGCATTACTGAAAAAAATAACTGTTTAGATTGATCTTTTAAACACATTAAATCACACAGGTCAGTGAGATAAACGTCAATGTGTATAATTAAACCTTTTTTTTTGGCAGAAGCTGAGTTTTGATCAACAGCAGAAACACAAATCCACTCAGCACCTTCCAAGAGCTTTAGTGACGTTGAGAAATGACTTGTGTGAACTTGTGAACTTCACTTAAGTGAAGTGGACTTTAAGTTTCTTCCAAAACCCTTCACAGATATACAGGACCTAGGGTTTAATTTCTAGAAAGATCTAGGGTTTTATGATGTTCAGTTGTCAGTAAAGAGTTTGAGTGTGTTTCTGTAAATCATTAAATTAACTGTGTAATTTAAAGTAACCCCTTCACTATTGTATTATTCTGTGCATAAGAGGTTAGAGATTATCAGAGATTATGTTTAGTTTAGTATTAAACATGAAATTTAAATTCAAATCCTGTTCTGCTTTTTTCTCAGACTGAGGTGCTGTACAGCACAATCACACACTGCCCCTAATGGCCATTCACGGAACTGCATAGTGTCTGCCACTGATTATAAGCTGATTATATTCTTTAAGTAGAAGACAAATAAATAAACAACTGCACATTTCATTATTCAATTTATGAACTAAATGCTAGTTTAAAATGCTATTAAATACATTGTTTAAGCACCGTTTAACTGATCTGAAATTAGACAGCTTGCTATAATTATATCACTGGCACTATATCAACATTACAACTGAATAAACCACTTTATACTGCAGTGTGTGTCTTTACGTATGAACATGATCACGATTAGCTAAGAGCTAAGGGCTGGGGGGGGGGGGGGGATCCAAGATGGCGGAGTGCGTACCAAGTTTGTTGCAGGTTTCAGAACTTTTTGTTGTTTTGTTCTGGAATTGTGACTTTAAAGAGTTAAAGTGCGTTAACCCAATATTTGTGGACGTAAACTAGTACCAGAATAAACAACTTTCCACCAAATTCACCTTAATTTTCCTTAATTAGTCTTTTTTAATATTTTCTGCGACTAAGATGGATCATGACTACGAGAGAGGAGTGTGACGACGACGACATTGAGGCTTTGGAAGTCGACGATACGACCTTCAAAGACGACAAAATCAACTGGGCTTACATCCGACAAAAGGTCCGAACCCGAAGAAAGCAAAAGTGGCACGAGCCCGGATATTGGAGGATGAGGACACCGCTGCTGCTATCCTGCAAGCAATCAATGTCTTAACGCAGAAGATGGATGAACAAACGGCGCTGCTGCGAAAGTTTAAAAAACGTATCGATAGGAACACAGCGGAAATAAGGAAGAATAAAGAAGGTATAGCAGAACTCCAGGAGAAAGGTATTGATTATGGTATTTTTCCTGAAAAAGAGACAACAGAAAGAGATGGTCATTGGGATTCTCACCAGAGTTGTACCCATGTCTGTGGATAGACTGAGAGAAACTGTTGACACTGTTCATCGGCTGGGAAGGAAGGGAAATCTTTCTTCTGCATCATCCGCGTCCCCAAGAGCCATAATTATTCAGTTTGGTATGAGGACAGTCCAGGACGACGTCTAGAAAAAATCGAGGGATGCAAGAGTTTGTAAAGAGAAGAACATCCGCTTTAAGGAAGACATCTCCAAAGAAGATCGGGAGGCTTGAGCCAAACTGTGGCCGCTGGTTCAGGACGCCAGGAGTAAGGGCAAGAGAGCGTTTCTGAAGGAAGGCTATGCTTTGATTGACAAGCGAAGAGTGGACCCAATCTGAGCATTATATGCACCCGTTTTTCACTTCTCAGGTGTGCTGATGTTGTATCAGCTTTAATGTTTTATATGTTCCCTGATTGTTGAGGGTTATTGCACTAACCGTTTTATATAGGACGCAGCTGCTCGTTCCTGCAAGTCTTCTACATTTTCTTTTTCTTAAATAGTTCTATAGACGTGTTTTATGTTATCTTTTATATCGTTGAATGTTAGGGGGCTGAAAAACATTGTGAAGCGTAAGGCAATTTTTCTTTTCTGCAAGGAGCAAAAGGCAAACTGTGTCTTTCTACAAGAGACCCACTCTGTAGAGGCTGACACAAAGTTCTGGAAACTACAGTGGGGAGACCCTGTTTTCTTTAGTCACGGTTCACCTCATTCAGCTGGAGTGATGATTTTATTTAATAGATTTCCGGGTAACGTCATAGATTGTAAAAGTGATTCTGATGGTTATTGGCTGATGATGGTGGTGTCAGAGATTAATGGTTCAAACTACATTATGTTATGCGTGTATGGTTATACCAATAGAGCTCAGAACAAAAAACGTCTCGGGTTACTTTGCTGTAACCCTGTTCCCTGAAAAGGCGGGAACGAGATGCTGCGTGAAAACGCTATGGGAACATCTTGTCATGTTGCCGGTTGTGAAGCATGTGTGTACCAAACACGCCAAATTTTTGGCTTTTATAACCTCGGTCAGGTGACGTCATCTGATAGGACGCACCTGCAGGTTATAAATAGTAGTGAACCGGAAACATTCCTTAGATTGATTTGTCTGAACGGACGTCCGGTCACATAGGCAGTGCGGCATTGGGACGCAGCATCTCGTTCCTGCCTTTTCAGGAAACAGGGTTACAGCAAAGTAACCCGAGACGTTCCCTTTCAAAGGCTACACTCGATGCTGCGTGAAAACGCTATGGGAACGAGAGTGCCAACGCCGCCGCACTGCGAGTGTCTGGACTCCAAGGTTGTGTAGCGTGTGCGCACAAGGCCAAGAAGGTCTCAGAACTATGTCTGGGTAGCTGACTCGAGGACCCGTGAGCCCGGAGTAGCATGAACATCCAAACTATAAATGTAATAAATGTGTGCGGAGAGGACAACCCTCCGTGTCACACACTTGCTGCAGGGGAATACCTCTTGCTAGTGCAATAGATGAGGCGATCCCCCTGGTTGAATGAGCCCTGATTCCTAGAGGCGAAGTGAGCCCACGCGCCTCATAGGAGAGGGCAATAGCCCAGTGTAGTGGGGGCCACCCCCCGTTGCGGCCCCAGACCATGTAAAAGCTGCTTTGACTTACGCCACTAGCTGATGCGGTGGACGTAAATCTAAAGAGCACTTACTGGACACAGTAGGTGAAGTCTTTCCTGCTCCGAAGCTGTAAAGGTGGAGGACAGAAGGCTTCATAAACAATAGGATGCATATTGGAAAATGTGTGCGGAGAGGACCAACCCTCCGCGTCCCAGACTTGCTGCAAGGGAATACCTCTTGCTAGTGCAATTGATGAGGCGATTCCCCTGGTTGAATGAACCCTGATTCCTAGAGGCGAAGTGAACCCACGCGCCTCATAGGAGAGGGCAATAGCATCTCTCACGCCGCTTGCGGCTTCAAAACATGTAAAAACTGCTCTGACTTACGCCACTGGCTAATGCGGTGGACGTAAATCTGAAGAGCACGAACTGGACACAGTAAGTGAAGTCTCTCCTGCTCCGAAGCTGTAAAGGCGGAGGACAGAAGGCTTCAAAACAATAGGATGCATATTGGCAAATGTGTGCAGAGAGGACCAACTCTCCGCATCACAGACTTGCTGCAAAGGAATACCTCTTGCTAGTGCAATTGATGAGGCGATTCCCCTGGTTGAATGAACCCTGATTCCTAGAGGCGAAGTGAACCCACGCGCCTCATAGGAGAGGGCAATAGCATCTCTCACGCAGCTTGCGGCTTCAAAACATGTAAAAGCTGCTCTGACTTACGCCACTGGCTAATGCGGTGGATGTAAATCTGAAGAGCACGTACTGGACACAGTAAGTGATGTCTCTCCTGCTCCGAAGCTGTAAAGGCGGAGGACAGAAGGCTTCAAAACAATAGGATGCATGTTGGCAAATGTGTGCGGAGAGGACCAACCCTCCGTGTCACATACTTGCTGCAAGGGAATACCTCTTGCTAATGCAATTGATGAGGCGATTCCCCTGGTTGAATGAGCCCTGATTCCTAGGGGCGAAGTGAGCCCACGCGCCTCATAGAAGAGGGCAATAGCTGTCTGATTCTCTTAGAGAGGTAACACCATTTAGAAAAACCATTTTAAGGGTCAGAAACCTGAGGCGCTGACTCTAGTGGTTCAACAAGGGGCACAAGCCAGAGGACATTTTTTTTATCTGCAGAAACTCCAGCACTGAAACAATTCGGCAGTGGACTGGGTCTACCTGCTTCGTCATGCACCAACTTTTCAAATACATTCTATTTGAGGGGAGGCAGTCCTAGTACTTAGAATAGTCTTAATTACGCTGGCAGGAAGACCAGCTTGACTTACAGTCAGAGAGTAGTAAAGGGGACATTTGCTGATCTTGCGAGGCGAAGAGGTCCACCTACGCTACATGAAATTTTCCCAGAATGTAAATCGCCCTGAGGGACAGGAATCTGGTGCGCTAGCTATTTAGCGGTGGAGCACAGTCCGCCCTGGCGATTAATATATGAGACTGCCATAGTGTTGTCCACCCGCACTAGGACATGGTAGTCTCAACTGCTGGAGGAAGTGCTTTAGGGCCTGAAATAGAGCCATGATTTTGAGGCAATTGATGTGCCGCGCAAAAAGATGGCCTCTCCAGCTCCCTTGGGCTGGACGATCATTTAAGACCGCACCCCAGCCCATGAGGGAAGCGTCTGTCGTTAGCATCTGCGACAACAAGACGAACTTAGAGTGGGACCCAGAGTCAGAAACCGGGGTCTGAACCACATAGGAAGGGTACGAAGCACCTGGCGCGTAGCCCTTATTGGGGATTGGCCCTAGAGTAAAATCCCCTGGTTCTTAGCCACAACTGAAATGCTCTCATGTGCAGAAGGTCCAAAGGTGTCACCGTGGCTACAGCTGCCATGAGAGCTAAGACCTCTGAAAGTGATGGTCACTTTCTGGTCTAGCTTGATTTCCTTGACGGTGTTGAGAATGGATTCGACACGAGCGGGAGACAGCTGTGCCCGCTTACGCTCAAATTCCATGTGACACCCAAAAATGTTGTCCTCTAAATAGGAAAGAGAATGCTTTCATGGCATTGGATCTCAATCCTAGGAAACAAAGATTAGCTAGAACGACATGCTGATGTTGAAGCGCTAGCTACTGAGACTGGGCCAGCCAGTCATGTAATTCAATATGAATGCTCTGGAGTCGTAAGAGCCAGAACTACATCCATGTATTTTGTGTAGGTGCGGGTGAAAAAGCTAGACCAAATGGAAGGACCCGATACTGGTAAGCTTCGCCCCCGAAAGCGAACCTCAGGAACCTCCTGTGTTGTGGCAATATTTCCATTGATTTTTTTTTAGATAGCGGTAAAGCCCGCAAAATCAAAAAAAAAAAAATTGGACGCAGCCCCCCGTTCCTCTTGCACTTTCCGGTTTCATGGAAGTGGAGACCACGCCATTGAAACGCGGAAGGTGATGTGAGAACTGAATCCTGTAGTTTCTCTGTACAGTGCTTAGTGCCCAAGGAGATATACTTGGTAGTAGCTTCCATGCGGCCAGTTTCTCAGAAAGGAGCAAAGCTTAGCGGCTTGGTTAAACGGGGGGGATGTTAGATGTTCGGCATCCTGAAACACGGCAGGAAAAACCCGAAGAACTAACATTTTATTGGAGACTGGAGTTGCCCAAAACACCAGTGGTGGCGGAGCAAGAACACCAACCTCCTGGGGGTGCCAGGGAGAACACTTCATTCTTTAAAAGGAATTCTGCGTGCCTCTCCCCATTGGGGGGCCACCCCCCACGGTCCTGGGCACATGAACCTCAGGGCTTCTTTGTGAAGACAATATGCCAGTCTGACCTCTTTTGAGGCGGATTGCGTGACGCACCCCAATCTTGCGAGGGGGTGCCCAGCTCAAAAACACTCTCCTTGTGTGTTTCATGCCTCGCAACAGTCAGACCCGGTCGAGACTGGGTGGCCGACAGTCCCGACTCTTGAGCAAGGCGGGGAAGGAATTTCCCGAAGGCTTGTTATATAACTTCGCCTCATGAACCTAGTGGCGACCGAGTTAACGAGATCGCCAAGTAGGCCGGGAGGCGAGATGGGGCATCGAGGAGGAATACACGATCCTTTTCCTTAATGCCCCTGTGATTCAACCACAAGTGCCTCTCCGCGGAGACCATAGCAGCCATAAAACCGCCGATAGCACGAGCCGTCTGCTTTGTTGCACGAAGAGACAAGTCTGTGGCCCGGCGTAAATCCAATACGCCTTACCTTGCAGAGCCCCGCCAGTACTCAAGTCTCTCAGCAGGTCAGCCTGGTAGGCGTGCAAAACCGCCATGGTGTGCAATGTGCCAACCTGACCTGCTGCCTGAAAAGCTTTTCCCTCCAGGGAAGATAAAAAGTCTACACAGCTTGAAAGGAAGTAATAGCTTTTCAGGAAGGATGATGTCCCAGAAGAGAGATAGCCTGGAAGCGTCTCTTCTATCTGGGTGTCATCATATAACTCCGCGTTTCTACCTCAATTATATTTAAATAAGTAAATAAGTTGATGGCAGGAAAACACGGGATGAATACAGCTTACTCCATGAAAGGGTTAACTCATATGGAGATTGCTAAGAAAAGGGGAGAGAGCGTCGTTCAGGCTCCGCCCCCAGCCACCCGACAGAACCGTCTATGTTTTTATTTATTTATTTTTAAGTGCTTAGAGCCTATTACCATCTCCGCGGAAGCAGAAGAGGATGTTTATCCTTGCCCATTCACAAGAAGCGCGGCGCGCGCTTGCGAGCGGACAGAGGGATTTCCCGATCCGATGAGAACGCGAAAGAAAGGAGTTTTAAATCCGTTTCTCACTGCTCTGCCGGATGCACAAGTTTAAGCCCCAGGAATGCGCGGCGGCTCGGAATGCGAGGCGCGCGCGTAGCACTTAATCGAAGCAGTAAATGTAGAGATCGCCCTCCGATATGGATTATACACACGGAGGGACATCTCGTTTAAACTCTGCCATTATCGGTGAGTTAAACACTTATTTTTGCTGGTTAGACACACACACTCACAACTAGGTGAAGACAAGAATCTGAGGAATGTTTCCGGTTCACTCCTATTTATAACCTGCAGGTGCGTCCTATCAGATGACGTCACCTGACCGAGGTTATAAAAGCCAAAAATTTGGCGTGTTTGGTACACACATGCTTCACAACCGGCAACATGACAAGATGTTCCCCATAGCGTTTTCATGCAGCATCGAGTGTAGCCTTTGAAAGGGAACTTCAATCTTTCCTTTGCGACAAATTGGAGCAATGGAAGTTAAGCTATTTAGTTGACAAGGTTATTGTGGGAGGAGACTTTAATGTTGTTCCTGACCCTTTTTTAGTCCGTTTTCCATCTAGGGCGTCATGTCACATCTTTGATGATACTATTCTTAATTTGGTTACCAAAGTCAGTCTGTGTGACTACTGGAGACTGGACAATCCTTCTGCGACTCGATATACTCGGTTTAATTCATCTAACAAAGGTCAATGTTCCAGGATTGATTCTTGGTTAATTTCCAACAACTTGATCAATGATATCTCCAAGTGTGAAATTTCAGCAAACGGTGCCTATTTTCGTTCAAGAGCCCGATGGATTGAGGAGGGAAGAAAAACTTTTTCTACTTCTTTAATTTAGAGAAGAAGAGACAAGCTAAAAAAGGATTCAATGACTGAATATTGAGGGGGTTACAACCAATGACCAGGAAAATGAGGAAATATTACAGTTTTATAGTAATCTTTATAAGTCAAACTATTCGGTTCTTCAGGTTCTATTGGAACATTGGATGAAGATTTGAAGGTTCTTATGGAGGGTGAACTCGCGATTGAAGAGCTGGACGAGGCAGTCAAACGGGTAAATCACCAGGAATTGATGGGTTAACATTGGAATTTTACTCCTTTTCCTGGCAAGACATTAGATTAATGCTTTTCAATGCATATATAGAATGTATCTCATCGACTAATCTTTCACCCACAATGAAACAAGGTCTCATCACATTAATCCCAAAACCCAACAAAGACAAACTTCTATTGGATAATTGGAGACCGGTAACTTTTCTGTGCATTGACTATAAATTATTGGCTCATGTTTATGCGAACCGTTTAAATGAGTGTTTAAAACATTTAGTGGATGAGTGTCAGTCGGCTTTTATAAAAGGAAGAAATATACACAATCATATTAGATTGATTCTTGATATGATTAATTATCGTCACTTAATCAAGACTGAAAGTTTGGTGTTGTTTTTGGACATTCATAAGCCCTTTGATACTGTTGAACATCCTGTTTTGCTTAAAGCCTTACATCACCTTAGTTTTGGGGTAAACTTTTGTACTGTAATGTGATCAAAATGTTTTACAGCAACATCTATAGCTTTGTTTCTCTTAACCCTGGAATGACGCCTAGGTTTGAGGTGTAGCGAGGTATTCGTCAGGGATGCCCTATTTCTCCTAAACTGTTCATCCTGACCACTCAGTTGTTGGCGCTGATCATCCAGAATGACCCTGATCTGCAAGGTATAAACATTTTTGATGAAGAATTCAAGATAAGTAAATTTGCCGATGATACAGCTCTGTTTTTAGGAGACAAATCTATGGTAGCTAAGCCTCTCAACACTATCTCATTCTTCTCCCAGGCTTCAGGACTGTGTCTGAATATATATATAAAAAAAAGTGAATTGTTACCTATTCACACATGTTCTGATTCTAATATTGCTTCAATAAGAGTAGAACCAGAAGTGAAGTATTTAGGTATAGTGATATCTAAAACCATGATTAGAAGAGAAGAAACCAACATCTGTAGTCGTATTGTTGACAGGAAGAGATCTCTTAGTCGTTGGCTGACTAGGGATATCACTGGATTTGGTAGAGTCATTCTTTCCAAAGCTGAAGGTCTTTCTAAATTCATTTATCCTTGTCATTCTCTGTATGTTTCTCCCTAAAACTTAAGAAAGCCAACTCAGTTATTTTTTAATTCCTGTGGAAATATAAAACCCACTATATTAAAAGATCACCGTTGGTGAAGGATTATGTTCAGGGTGGTGCTAGAGCTTTGGACTTTGAATCATTGGTAGGAACTTTTAAGATTAATTGGCTACGAGCTTGTTTATTATATATATATATATATATATATATATATATATATATATATATATATATATATATATCTGATTCCATGTGGTTTTATATACCCAGATCTATATTCAAGAAATTAGGAGGAATTGATTTTTTTATTTTATTAAAATGTGACTTTGGGATCAGCAAAATTCCTGTTAAATTATCTTGTTTTCACAAACAGATCCTTTCTTTCTGGAAAATGATATTTACACACAACTTCTCTCCCCACATGTCAACACTATGGAGCAATAGAGTGATAACTGTTAACAGAAAGTCATCGTTTAATAGAAACTGGTTTGAGAGTTGTAATTTGTTCGTGACTGACTTGTTGGACTCCGATGGTATTTTGTTGGATTATGTATCTTTTTTAAAGAAATTTAATTTAGGTTGTCCGCAGAAAGAATACCGGACGGTTTATCGTGCTATCCCGTTGGCTTTAAGGCAGCTAATATGCAACATAATGTTATATACAGAAGTCAAACCAGTGTTGCCAAATTAAAAAATTGGTAATTGTAATCTAGACGATAGCAAATGTAACAATAAGGTTATTTAACTTTAAATTAATTCTTTTCCATGAGTTTGACCCAGGTAGGCATTTGCAGGCTTTTCATGGGGATCAGTCACTCATGGAAAAGGATTTGTTAAGTGGCCTGTTTCCCCAAAAGTTAAAGAAACTCATTTCAGGATAATTATTAATATATACCCAGTGTCCGAATTTTTAAAGAGAAGGTTTAACTTTAAGGTGGACCTGTGTTCTTTTTGTGATTCAGCCTGTGAAACATTACAACACCTGTTTTTCCTATGTCCTATGTCAGCTGATTTTTGGTCAGAATTACACACCTGGTTATCACTCAAGATCAATGATCGATGATATGAAATTTGGTTTTTAAATGACTTTAAACAACACTTTATGCTACTTAAGAAACTGAAATCAAGCAAATCAGTAAGGATCTGTGATGACATTTCTCATTTTTTACTGTTTTGATTCATGCCTCCAGTGCCGTGCTCTCTGTTATTTTGCACTCAGTTTTTATTACTGTGAATCCTTTTAGCCCCCCTTTCGTTCCTTTCTTTATTTTGTTATGATATTGTAATAATTGAATGTTGATTTGTTTTATCCTCCGCGAGATTTTGTACTGTATTGTATTTTGTTTGTTATTCAATAAAAATAAATAAATAAATAAAAAACTAAGGGCTAATGTGCGCAAGCTTAGCTGTAGCTTAGCATAGCTTCTGTACTACGTTTATTATAAATGCATATTTGGGAACGTATAAAATTAAATATTCACGCCTGAATGTTTAATAGACTAAATGAGATTGTTATTAACTTTTCCACTACTGCTACCATTGCTACAAATTTAGCATTTAAATAGCAAGTACAGAATAGTGACACTTGATTTACGCTTCGCCTTTTAACTATATTTTAACGATAATTATCTGATACTATATAAAGTCACATATTTAATGAAAATTAAAACATAATCACATATAATTCACTCATAACACATTACACACGAAGTCATTGGCTAATGGTGGCCATGTTTCTTTTTCACGATTCTAACTGCCTCTTAAAGCCAAATGTCCAGTCCAGCCTTCCTCAAAAAGAAAAAACGTCTGATGATTCCTTCCCGATCTTATCTTGTCTTATTCTGTGTTTTTCTTTATCTACATCCATTTATTATTTCCACACACTCTACTTGTTCCGTCTTAGTACCACGTGCGTCTTTGGAGTTCTGTAAGTTGAATCGCCACAATCTATACTGTAGATCTCATTCTCCCTCAGCTTCCCTGTTCTTTAATGGCAACTTTGCAGTCCAGTCATTAAAAACATTAAATGCTTCCTTTCCTGATCAGTGACTTCCTCCTATTCTAAAAGACTTTATTGCCTTCTACTCTCCTTCTAGTCTGCACCTGTACTAATGATTGTTCTGCTGCTGCTGGATTACTTCAAATCAGTGTGTTTCAATGACTAAACTACTGTAAATTTCTCGGCCCATTGTCACTCACCAAACAATGGGTTCGAGTGATGTCACAAACATTGATGATGTCACACGGGGAAGCGATAAATAACTTTATCACTCCCTTTTTACAGACGGAAAGACACTCTTTTTGCTGAACATTGAGGATAATTAATCATGACCATGAGGTTAATGAATCACAGAGATCAGAAACCAGCAATTCGGGATGAAGGCACGTTACGCCGAAGTTCCAGATTAATGGCAAATGGGTACTATAATATCCATGACAACACAATTCGACAGATCTGCTACAAGGAGGCCCCTGTCAGAATTTTCAAAAACAGGAAGAGGAAGCGCAAGGGGGGCGGAGCCCGTCGCAACTTCATTAAGGAACTTAATTTGTGCGATTCTCAAAGCCTGAAGAATCCTAAGAATAGAGAGAAACCTGAAAGATCTCAACATGTTTCCTCACCCAGCAGATGGACTTCAGTTGTAAAGGAGGTGGTTCATCTTTCACTTGTCTTCCTCCTGGTACTTTTTTGTGTTTGGTTCTTCTACATGTGTGTTACTAAATGGCTGGTACTTCTTGCTCGACTCTCAGACTTGGTTAAAGACATTGAGTTAGTAAAACATGCCATGTTACAGCAGGAAATAGAAATTGAGAAGGGGATTAAGACAATCGAAAGTATGTTAACAGAACAAAGGAGAGAACAAGAGAAGATGGCGCTTATCCATCACCGGGCAGATGATGTTGGAATGGCTGACTATGCTCTGGAGTCTTTTGGCGCGTCTGTGATATCCAGTACAGAGACCTATAAAACCAAATACTGCAAAGTTTTTGGCATCAGTCTGTGGTGCAGGAATCATGGCCCTGAGACTGTTCTACAGCCGGGGGTTGTCCCTGGGCAATGCTGGGCATTTAGAGGTAGTCAAGGTTACCTGCTTATCTCTCTGTCATACCCTGTACACATTACTCATGTGACCCTGGAGCACATGCCCGTAGTATTATCACCCACAGCCCACATCAGGAGCGCACCAAGAGACTTTGCAGTTTATGGGATGATGAATGAGAAAGAAGAAGGAGATCTTCTTGGAATATTCACCTATGACCAGAATGGGGAATCGCTCCAGACTTTTAAAATCCCAGACCCTCTGAGTAAGGTGTATAGTCTGTGTGACCTGAGGATCCTCAGTAACTGGGGTCACCCTAAACACACCTGTGTGTATCGCTTCAGGGTCCACAGCCAGCCCAGCAGCAGATGAAATAATGTATAAACGGAAAAAGGAGGTAAAGGAGATAAAATCAAACCTAATATGAAAAGCATCAAATCATCCCTGGTTTCACTACTGTTAAGGTGGGCAGAGATGCCAAGACAAGTGGCAAATGCAAGGGTGGAGGGCTCATTCCATTCATTAATAGCAGATGGTGTAACCCAATCATATCACTATAAAGGAGGTTATCTGCCATCGGGACATTGACTAACCCTAACCTTAGTGGTGAGTCTCCATTCACACTACACACCCAGGGAATTCTTGCACACCATTGTTGTATGTGTTTACATCCAACCATGAGCAGACAGACAAACAATAGAATTGAAAGTGAAGCTTATAGTATCATCCCCCTTCTTCCACTGGGAAAATCGTGACATAATCTGGTCTTCCTGAAGCCCCTCTACAAGCCCCGTGTCTTGAGTCAGTCAACAACATGCACATTCAGAAAATGGTCTCCTGAAGCTGTAGAGATTCTGAAGGACTGTTCTGAGTGTACTGATTGGACTTCAAGACCCTCATATTGGTGATACTGATGTATGGACCTGAACTTCTGTATGGACATCATGGTGCCTGCTAGAACTATGTACGGCTTCCTTAACAACAAGCCTTGGATTAACAGTAAAGTCAAGCATCTGCTTAACCTAAAAAAGGCTGAACTTAAGCACATAAGTCTGATACAGATGGAAAGTGGAAATCAAATTGCAGGAATGTTATAATGCTGAAAGCCCGTGCCAAAGAACTAAGTAAGCCATTCCAATATAATTTCAACCTAAGTTTTTCAACCCGGGGAAAGTACCTGAACTTTGAAAAACAAAGGTACTGTGATGATCATGTTCTTTGACTTCTCCAGTCTGGTAAATCTGGTAATCTGAATCACAACATGACTGAAAGGCCACAGTAAGTCAGGATAAGGGACTGCATCTCACCTCAGAGGCGAGACCACTTTAGGGAACTCTCCTCGCCCATTTTCTGTTCAGTCTATAAACGTCTGAATTAATAACTCGGAGTCATACCTCATGCAGAATTTCTCAGATGACACTGCCATTGAGGTATGATTAGGGGGACTTTGTGGCATGGTGGAGTCTAAAGCAGTTACATATTTACAATAGCAAGACCAAAGAGTTGGTGATTGACTTTTGTCGGTCTGGGTCTGTCCTGCTACTTGTCTTCTTCAAGTGAATGGATGTGGACATGGTGAAAACATACAAATACCGTAGGCTGTAGGTCAGAGCTGGCTGTTCTTCCTATAGAGATTGGGCTCTTTAAACATCTGCAAAAAAAAGCCCTCTTCGTCAGTGTATGTGGTAGTGTGCTGGGGATGTGCAGTACTGTAGCCTCGGGGATGCTACAGTAAAAAGTGGTCAGGGGAGCTGGTTCTGTAGTTAGTTTGGAATTGGACTCTCTTGAGGCAGTACCAGAGAGGGGGACATTCAAGGGTGACCTATCATTACCATCTCTGACCACCCACTGCAGAGAACTTTTGCCAAACAGAAAAGTGTGTTCAGTGGAAGAGTTCTGCTGACTTCCCAGACTCATCCAGCTTTTGGCGACAGGGGCATGGGAGTTAAGGGACTTAACGCCACCACACTTAGACTCAGTCACTTGTTACCTTTGTGCTGTTCCTTTGCACAATTATTGCTATTTGCACTGTTGTCACTTTGTCATCACTGCAACTGCACATCAATGGTTAGACTGCATTTCATTTAGTATTATTACTTTCTCTTGCCTTTTTTAAATATTACGTGTGACTTATATAATTTTATTAACAAAGATTTAAGTAACAAAGTACATTGTGCCTGCATACTATATATAAGCTCTGTAGTGTGCAAACACCTGAAAACCTGCCTTTGCCTATTACTGTCCTCATTTCTACTGGCTGTTTGGGATTTCTTGTGATGAGTAAAGTATGTATCTACGATGACCATTGTTGTAGCTGTGATGTGTTGTGGGTAATGGAGTTTGAACCAGACTTGAGCTGTGCTATGACAAATAGTCAATGTCTTTTACTGCTGCACTTGATGAAACAGAAAGGCCATCCAAAATTACTGTGAGATCAGACAAAAAAGATTCTAGCTAGCATGTGGTCCTATAACCAGTACATCTGACTAGTCAGGATTAAATAGAAGGAATTTAATAAAAATCCAGTGTCTAATGTCCTTCACACACCCCTTAATTTTATTAAGTTGTTGTCTCTCATCTAGCTTTGCTGAAACATATAACTTACATCATTAGCATTATAGTGCAAACTAATACCATGCTTAAGAATTATGTTACATAGAGGAAGGATATAGAATGAAAATAGCCTAAAACTGAACCCTGTGGAACACCAAATCTCACTTGAATACACAAGAATAGTCACCATTTACATCTACAAACTGATATAATCAGTAAAATCAATTAAAAAAATTTACCTAATTCCTACAGCATTTTTTAATCTATCAAGCAAAATATTACAATTAATAGTGTCGAAAGTTGTACTAAGGAAAAGTGCACCACAAGCAAGGAGACACAACCCTGATCAGGGGCCAGCAGTAGGGCATTAGGTGCTACCACCTTTTTTAGGATCTTGGAGATAAAGGGGAGGTTTGATATTGGCCTATAGATGGACACCTGACAGGGGTCAAGGTCAGGTTTGTATCTCATTATAATCCCACAGCCAGATGTTTCCAACCAATCAATCTTGATTGGACGAGAGGCTTTGCATGAGTGCTGTTAATGGGTGGTAACACCACTGGGACGGTCACAGGATGAGCGAAAGTAGGTCTGTATGGGCCCGCAGAACTGAGCTGCCTGCCAAAACCCACATTTTAAACCAGTCACAGAAGTACTTTCACATCGGATAACATTGGCCTCTTAAACAACACACTGTCTCCTTAGTAATTGCTTCTTAGTCATTCCAAATTGCCACCATATTTTATTTATATTTTATTAAGGTTAACTAGCTTCTAACACAAGGCTGAATCCCAAATCCCTCTCTAATCTAATCTCTGACCAAGGACACTACAAGGTGTGTGGAACAAGGGATTGTACACCTTCCATAGCATACTAGATTTTCATTTACCACTTTTTTGGATTTAAACCAGGAACAGAAAGTTAGCTGTTAGTGGAAATATGAAGTAAATCTCATAGGTTTCTCAGGACAGTCCACCACCTCAATTGTTTATTCTGCTCACCTTTTGGCTACATAGTACCAGGAAAAATTTAAAGAGACTTTGACCCCTGTTAATTAAACTAGCTGTTGCTCAGTAACTGTGGGTCGTCAACTCTGCCAGTCACAGTTAGTTAGTTCTGTGAGGCACGGAAGGATATGTGTGGGCAGGGCAAAATAACTGGTTTAATCAATAAACAAACCATAATCTGTTTACAATAAGTGGTGTTCTGTGCTGATAACCAACACAACAGCACTTCATCTCATGTGATATTAAATATACAACTATTACTGTGTACAGGCTTAATCAACTTAACCGCTTTTGTTTCCACTGGGAACAAAAGGGAAGACATTACAGAGATCTTACTAATTCACAATTTATAAGAAAAATATCTATTTAGATTGATCTTTTTTTTTCTACTACACATCCCACCAGTTAATCTGAATAGTCAGGGAGACCATAATAAGTGTCTTTTTATTATACTTTTAAATATTTTCTTATACTAATTTGCACACATTATTTAATTATATTAATTTGCCTCTACTGGCCATTTACAGAAATGCACAGTGTCTGACTGATTTTATATATATATATATATATATATACAGTGGTGTGAAAAACTATTTGCCCCCTTCCTGATTTCTTATTCTTTTGCATGTTTGTCACACTTAAATGTTTCTGATCATCAAACACATTATCTATGTGTTTGATGATATGTTATTTTAAATATAGTTGCAAGCAACGATGAAAAGGCCCAAGCACACTGCGCCATCGCCACCCAGGTGCACTAGAAAGACAGTGGGCACCCTGTGCAAATGCATTTAAAGGGGCCATACCAATACCATTATGACATAATTTTAGAAAAGGGGGAAATTTATGTTTAGACATCCAAAAAGCCCCAAATGCTCAATATAATGTCTCACAGAAAGTTAAACTAGTTTTTGGCATAAGTTCAAGGTATCAAAAATCCCTTTATCATTTTGCATCCTAAATGTATTGAGATCACATAGGCCTGGTTTGGTGGCGATCATAAAAATCGGGGAATGACCCAAAATAACTGACTTCCAATACACGGCCAATTTTCACGGGATTAAAATCACAGACTGTAAGGTCCACCACCAGAGCTCCCTGTTTTTTATTTGTGGTTTTTGTTGGCTGACTCAGTTTCCCAGCAGGCACCTCGGTCAGGTGATGCGAGTGCACACCTGAGCCGAGGTAGCCATTAACCCATCTATAAATAGCTGTTTAGACTGGGAAACTGGGTCGAGCATTTTTGGGTTTAAGCACTTTCAGTTGTGTGGGAATTTTGTTTTGGTTTGTTTTGTTCTTTGTTTAAGTTTATATTTTGATTTAAGTTGTGTTGACTTGGGCTCTTAGTTTGGCAATGTTTCTGTCTATGTTCTGTGTGTTTGTGTTAGTGGAGCTGATTCAGTCCTGTCCTAGATGTACGTAAGTACTGTGGTTGTTGTCCTCCTGTGTTCTTGTGTGTTTAGCTAGAGGCAGGTAAGTAGTTCGGTGTGTGTTTGGCTAGGAGCGTGTTTAGCTAAAATCTATGCTGAGCTAACTAGCATGCTTTTAGCCATAGCCCCTTTGTGTCTCTAGCTGTTCTGTGTTTTCTACCTCTCTAGTGTCCCAGTGCGCCTAGCTTTGTAGTGCCGCCTAGCTTTGTAGTGCCGCCTCGCTTAGCCTTAGGGTGCCGCCTCGCTTAGCCTTAGGGTGCTGCCTCGCCTAGCTTTTTAGTGCCGCCTCGCCTAGCCTGGGAGTGCCGCCTCGCCTAGCCTGGGAGTGCCGCCTCGCCTAGCCACTGGGTATCCCTTGTCTCTGTGTTTCTGTGCCCCAATTCCCTAGTGTGTGTTGAGCTATTAGGTAAGTGTAGCTTAGTGCATGTTGGGGCTGAAGACATGTTTAGCTAGGTGTATGTGTAGCTGACTGCCATGGTTAAGAGCAATCTTAACCATGTTTAGCTAAAAGCCATGCCTAGCTGACTGCCATGTCTTTAGCCCTAGTCCCGTCCCTCTCCTGTCTCTAGTCTCTACGTGTCTCCCCTAGTCTCTACGTGTCTCCCCTAGTCTCTACGTGTCTCCCTCTAGTGTCCAGTTTCAGCTCCACGCATAGTTTGTGCGTCCCGTTACGTCTTTGTCCTCTTTTTGCCTGTGTTACGTCACAGGATGTGTTCATCCTTCTGCCTGTGTCCTGCCAGACAGCCCCTGTTAGCACAAAATTAAGTATTGTTTGAGTTTGTTTGTTCTTTTGTTTGTTGGAGTCTTTACTTATACTTTTATGTTTACCTTCATTAAAAGACTCTTTTTGATTACACAACCCCTCTGCCTCTATGCCTGCTCTCTCTGCCCATGGTGAGACACTGTTCGTGACACAGAAACCAATTATTACAAATCACTCAAGGTCGTCAGGTAATACTAGTCCGGTGCGAATACCGAAAAGGTACTGAAGCAGGGTATATCACAGCAGGGGCTAGAATTTGAGAAAGGGATCATGTTACTGCAAATGAAAATGGCAGACCCAAGGATAAAACAAATGATAATCATTCACAAGTTATTCAAAACTATTCCCAGGCTGATGATGTTGGAATGGCTGACTACATTTTGGGGTCATTATCCATGTACTTGTCATATCCAGTACAGAGATCTATAAAGCTACAATGAAATGATCAATGAGAAAGAAGGAGATCTTCTCTGCAAATTCTCTTATGGAAGAGATGACTGCAGAGAAATTGTGTATTTTTCTTTTAATTTTTTAATTTTTTTAATAATAATAATAGTAATAATAATAGTAATAATGTTGTTGTTAGTCTTTTGGCTGCTTACGTTATGGGGTTGCCATAGCAGAACCTTCAATCTGCAAAACAACTTGTTTTATACTGGATGCCCTTCCTGACTCAACCCTCCCATTTTTATCCGGGCTTGAAACCGGCACTGCACCCAGTGGCTGGGGTTTGGGCATTGGCTGGGAATCAACCCTGGGCTTCCCGCTTGGTAGGCGAGAAACTTACCAGTGAGCCACCAATACCTCAATAATAAGAAGAATAATAAGAATAAACATTTTGTAAGTGTCCCTAAAATTGCTGTCCATCCTGTCATTTTAAACCAGTGTCATCAGTGACATCACCACCATCATGCTCTGACCCATCATCCAACACAATTTGGCCCCTGCAGCTACAGTTACAATATCTTGTTAAAATTGCACCTGGAAGTGGGAGAGATATATTAGGCAGCAAGTGAGCATTTTGTTGATGTGATGGAAGCAGAAAAAAGGAATTGAGTGACTATGACACGGGCCCAGTTGTGATGGCTAGACAACTGTATCAGAGCAACTTCAAAACTGCAGTTCATGTATGATGCTGGTCTGAAGTGGTCGGGACCTACCAAAAGTGGTCCAAGTAAGAAAACATCAGTGAAACGGTGACAGGGTCCAGGGCAGTTAAGTCCCACTAACAAGCATGTGAAGCGAAGGCAAGCCTGTGTAGTCCTATCCGTCTGAACACAAAGCATAACATTCATAACATTCTAATATTTCATTGGACTTCCTTTTAATTTGATTACGGCCATTGTATAGTTTAGATAAGCTTATGCAACATCACAACATTTATTTCTGTCCAGAGTTGCATTAATTTCTCTTATCTTATTAAATTCTTAATAGGTTTAAGGTCTGGACTCTGTGGTGGCCAATCCATATGTGAAAATGATGTCCCCTGCTTCCCGAACCACTCTTCCACTATTAGAGCCCATAATAGAGCCCAGGGAAGAAAAAAAATCCATTGATGGAAAAACCTGGTCATTCAGTACATTCAAGCAACCCCAGAAAATAACACTGCCTCGGAACGCTTGTACGGTAGGTAGGCACAGTATGCATGATGGGTGCCATTACTTTATCTGTCTCTTTCCTTACATTTATGCACCAGTCACATTTTGAAACATGATAAATCTGGAATCATCAGACCACATGACCTTTTTCCACACCTGCCTAAAATCAGTTCTCAGTACTGTATGTCCACCTGCGTGCAGATTCTAACGCCTGCATGCTACCATTACCTCTGAATGTCAACTTGCTTCCTCACGCTGCTCCAATGTTTGGGCAGCCCCTACTTCTGCCTGTCGTCTGTGCTGTCGCTGTAGACACGTCGCAGTCTGATCTGGCGTTTTATTCGTTCATTGTATGCGCCATTGCCGTAGACACCCTGCAGTCTGGTCCAAGGTTTCAGTATCTGTTTTCGCCATTGTTTCATTTTTTTTTCTCCTTTTGCATGGTTTGGTTACATCAACCTATAAAATGCTTGAACTATGAGCCATGCCTGACATAACCAGTGTGGCTACTGTTGCATTCGGTGAGGAATGCCTGTGACACGCTCACAGTAAATCATAAATGTTGATGATGATGCTACCTGCCATTACATTCAGTGAGAAACGCAGACTGATCCGGGGTTTCGGTAGCTATGACCTCGCCCTGACGGCACTGGCTACTGTTACAGTAACACCAGGAACACCTGTGAGATGCTCACAGTAGACATAAAAGTTGGTGGTGATTTTGCCTAATGCCTTTCTGTACAAACACTGCCTGTCCATACATACAGAGTTTTATATCTTTATAAAAGTTATATCCATAGATAAACCATGTTTCTAGACATATTTTAAGCATTTTTAGAACATAATTTCTTGTTAAATTTCCAGTTTTTTTTCTACAAGTAGAATGAATACCTCTGAAAATCAGAGCAAGTTTGAAACTGTAGTTGATAATTTAGTTAATGATATATGATGTGTTGGAAGCTGGTTGTTCTAATGTTAGAGAAGTTTAGGGGGTAAGAAAGAATTTGCCCCAGGTGCTTTTAGATCTACAGAATTGTCTACACTAAGTAAATACCTGCAGTGTGTGTGTAAAGAAGGGACATGCATGACCAACATGAGCGGTGTGTGTGTGTGTGTGTGTGTGAGGTTATAAAACAGGGGAATAATAATTGTGCAAACAGTAACTCAAACAATTTATTAAAACTAGTTAAACAAACATAAAACAGGCAAATATCCTAAATAACACTTTCTGCTCTAGTGATGAGTCTTAAATGATTCCTTGATTCTGAATGAATCTTTAGTGTGACTCGGGAACAACGAGTCGACTCGCGGAATGATTCGTTCAGTCGCCCATGCGGAATATCACAGGTTCTGTACAGTTTCGAGTCTTCGGGTTTCACGAATCGTTTGTTCATCACGTGACCGCGACATACCCTTAACCACTCCAGTCTGAAATAATTAATGATTTTTTTTTTTTTTTTTCATTTTTCTTATAAAATTATATTTTTGTCTTGTTTGTTGTGCGGTCAATGTTTGCGTAAGAAGTAGGTGTTAGGAAAGTAACAGGAAACATTTTAATTACATTTCGCTATAATGAACGAAGTAAAAGGAAATGACTCGAAAAAAGATTCGTTCATTTTACTGAACGAGACTTAAAGGACGGAATTGGTTATTTCATTATCTGAACTTCCCAGCACTGATATTATAAGTCAGCACTTTTGCGACACTCCCTATGCGACTTTACGACCTTTGCACCGTGTTTACGGTCCGACTGTCATGCGCTGTATGAATATGCTGAGAGTAATACGAGCTGGGCAGAACGCGGTCCGGGCACTGACTGTCACACTCACACACCCGAGTCAGTCTGTCAGTATGTCGTCGTGTCGCAGCTCACGCGCAGTTCCAGCTACGGTTCTGGGTAGCATGGCGTTCGGGGGGCGCGCAGACGCGGACACGAGCGCGAAGATGGTGAAGGCGTTTTTGGAGCGCGGGCACGACGAGCTGGACACCGCGTTCATGTACACAGACGGGCACGCGGAGACAGTGATCGGAGCAATGCACCTGCCTCAGACAGGTATAATGGTTTATAATAAAAAAATATTTAAACTGTCTAAAGTTTAGTATTAGTATTATTATTTGGAAATATATTGCACTACTAAAAGTGGCAATAAAGCACAAAAATAAATCAACACAGATTTGGACATTTGCCATGTTAAGTCAAATAGACTTTTATTGTCATTTCAACCATATTTTGTTCAGTACACAGTGAAACAAATCAACGTTCCTCCAGGACCAAGGTGCTACATGCATTCAACTAAAATTAACAAAAGTAAATATGCAGTTGCAAGCAACGATGAGTGGGCCCAAGCACCTCGCACCATGGCCTCGAGGGTGCACCAGACCTGTGTGTCTTTTGAGCATATTAAGACCTCTAAAAAGCTATTGCTGCCTGGGCTGCACCACACAACTTGCATGCTTCACACTCTATGATGTAATTGGACTGATGTCTGCTTGGACCTTGTCACTTTGAGTGTGTGTGTGTGTGCGGTGAAAGAGAGATGTGAGTGTGTGAATGTTGACATTTGTGATGTGTAAGTGTGTAGAATGGGGAGAAAATCTATTTTGAAACCTCCAAAAGGTCATGGATCCTGAAAAAAAAAAAAAGCATCACACTATGATGTTACTCATGTCATTAGCTGTGATGTGACTTAATGTGATGTCGCACAGACAGTTATCCACCACTTTTCAGCATAGGTTTAAGGCATCATCACGGCTGACCTGTTTAAGAAATCAAAAACCCCTCCGCAATTTTGCATCCTCAGTGTGAAATATTGCAGTGTGAAAGTTGTTGTCAGCTAAATGTGTACCAAGTTTTGTGTGCATATGTGCAAGTGTGTATGAGCTATGCAGCAAAACCTTGTGTGACTCTCAGGCATTAATTCTAATGGCAGCAGAATACAACCTGTCTGCCAATTTCCATGAATTTTTGAGCATGTTAAGACCCCCAAAAGTTCAAATTTATTTACAAATTTTGCTCATCTTGCAAGATGCTCACAGACCAAATTACTTGCAAAAAAAGATTTTACTGTATTATATTATATACAGTTGCAACGAAAATTCTAACATAATATATACAGTTGCACAAACAAATTGTTCAACCTCCTTATTTCTAACTCAAATATAGTTTCTCGCCTGCCATGCAGTGTGCAGTGCCGTGTTCGAGTCCCAGCCAATGTCCAAATACCAGCCACTGGATGCGTCCAGCGTAAAACCTGTGCCAAGTTGTTGTGTGAATCAGTTGGTCTGCTGTGGCAACCCCCCTACTGAAGCAACCGAAAGACTAACAACATATTGTATTATATTATGTTATATACTGTATATACTCTGTGTAACACCCACTTTGAAATGGACTGCTTGGTATGGACATTCTCTCTTATGGCTGAAAAGGGGTCTCGCACAAATACAGAATGAATTCCAATTAATTAAAGATTTTTGTTTCTTTTAGTTCGAATTGCCACCAAAGCGAACCCCTGGGAGGGCAAGACGCTGAAGCCTGAGAGTGTACGCTCTCAGCTTGAGACGTCGCTTCAGAGGCTGCATGCTCAAAGCGTTGACATCTTCTACTTACATGCTCCAGACCATGAGAACCCCGTCCAGGACACGCTCAGAGCCTGCAACCAGCTGCACAAAGAGGTAGAGCAGCCCTGTATATCCATGTCCTGCTTTAATATATAGTAAATCATGGCTGCTCGCTTTTAACAAGAAATTAAAAAAAAGTTTTATTTGCCAGGGAAAGTTTAAAGAGCTGGGTTTATCTAACTATGCCTCATGGGAAGTGGCTGAAATTTGCTGCATCTGCAAACATAATAGCTGGATCGTTCCTACCGTCTACCAGGTGAGTCACAGAGATTTCACTGATCTATTGCTCGTGTAGAGCTTACAACTTGAATGTGTTCTTTAAAGGGCATGTACAACGCTACGACTCGACAAGTGGAGACGGAACTGCTGCCGTGTCTGCGATACTTCGGCATACGTTTCTACGCCTACAACCCCTTGGCGGGTATGTTAGCATAGTAGTGTATTTTGGATCATCTTTGCATTTGTAATGCTAACATTCACACTCGTTTAGTTTTTCCCTGATATAAATAAGATAAATCTCAATGTGCCTCAATTTGCCTAAATCTAGGTATGTAACTGACTAGAAACACATTTCCTGTGACAGACGTAACTTTTCTTTGAGCACCAATTATGTCTTTTAGACGTTGAGCACTAATTACAATTAAATAGAGGCTAAACACAGGTATAAAGCAATTAGCATAAGACCGAACATGATTGATTCATACATCACTTGTTTGAAACATCTTGAGATGTAATAACCCTGAGTAATCTTTATTTAGGAGGCCTTCTCACTGGGAAATACCATTATGAGGATAAAGATGGAGCTCAGCCTGCAGGACGCTTCTTTGGAAACACATGGGCTGCTGCCTATAGAGACCGGTAAATCTCTTCCCAGGTCTTATTTCTGACATTTTTCTCTAAACCTGTTTCTGTAACCAGCTGCTGCTGTAACACAATTATTTTCCTCATGGGATCAAATAAATAGAGACAAAATAAATAAACATCAATAAATAAATATTTATTGAGTTTGCATAAGGGCATCTGCCAAATGCAGTGCAAATGTAACTGCAATATCCTCCAGTCAACTCAGCCATGTGAGCTCCTTGTTTACTCAGGATCAGTAGTAGGAGATTGACGACAGCATAGAGGTGGTCAGGTTCAAGCCCCATCACCACCACTAGTACAGTTAACTAGTACTGTTAATCAGGCTAGGTCTAGCTTTCAGAAGCACTTTTACAGCCTCATTTATTGGTCTGTTTGGTTTGCTGCACAAAACCATGAGCAAATTAGTTTGAGGTGTTTTATTGATCATTCTGTTAATCTGAATTTGTAGGTATTGGAAAGATAGCCATTTCCGTGCTATAGACGGCGTCCTGAAGGCTCTTGACGAGGCGTACGGTCCCGACAAGCCAACTTTGACCTCAGCTGCAATACGTTGGATGTATCACCACTCTCAGCTCAAGGTACAAGCTCTGAAATACAATACTGAATATTAAATGAAAAGTGACCCAATATCTGACTCTGTGTAATATACAATCAGGTCTATACTTTTTGGGACAGAGAGAGGTTTTTGGCACTTAGGATTAGGCTTTAATTTAAGATGTTTGACAAGTGTTAATAACCATATTCGAAATTACTGATATTTTTCATACACACACCATTTTGGTGGTCATAATTAATAGAACAAACAGCTAACGAGTATTTACATGGCCTGGTGTGCCGTGACTG
This sequence comes from Clarias gariepinus, assembly GCF_024256425.1. NCBI lineage: Eukaryota > Metazoa > Chordata > Actinopteri > Siluriformes > Clariidae > Clarias > Clarias gariepinus. Next base: position 4,436,553 of record NC_071122.1, on the reverse strand, counting down.
TATAGTGTGTCAGTTTCCATCCTTTAAATGTGGGGAAAGGCAATCATCTACAACAATTCAACAATCTATGTACAAAAAATTACAAGTTAAAAATTGAACATGAGTGAATTCTTTCACATTCCAAAGGCCCTTTTTCCATACATAATGATAAAATGAAAATTGGGGAAATGTATTGTTTACGGCGACTGACGTCATGAATAACGTTTGAAGCCTCGCTGCGATTAGCGGTTCACAAAGTGGTTCGAATCCTGCCACCATGTATTGACAGATATAAAGCCAAAGCGCTTTTTTTATGCTCTGAATGTTATTGGTCTATTATTTGCAGGATTATCTTGGTTTGTAAATAACTGTGCAAAAAATATATACCCATTTTATATATTACAGTGGTGTGAAAAACTATTTGCCCCCTTCCTGATTTCTTATTCTTTTGCATGTTTGTCACACAAAATGTTTCTGATCATCAAACACATTTAACTATTAGTCAAAGATAACAAGTAAACACAAAATGCAGTTTTTAAATGATGGTTTTTATTATTTAGGGAGAAAAAAAAATCCAAACCTACATGGCCCTGTGTGAAAAAGTAATTGACCCCTGAACCTAATAACTGGTTGGGCCACCCTTAGCAGCAATAACTGCAATCAAGCGTTTGCGATAACTTGCAACGAGTCTTTTACAGCGCTCTGGAGGAATTTTGGCCCACTCATCTTTGCAGAATTGTTGTAATTCAGCTTTTTTTGAGGGTTTTCTAGCATGAACCGCCTTTTTAAGGTCATGCCACAACATCTCAATAGGATTCAGGTCAGGACTTTGACTAGGCCACTCCAAAGTCTTCATTTTGTTTTTCCTTCAGCCATTCAGAGGTGAATTTGCTGGTGTGTTTTGGGTCATTGTCCTGCTTCAGCACCCAAGATCGCTTCAGCTTGAGTTGACGAACAGATGGCCGGACATTCTCCTTCAGGATTTTTTGGTAGACAGTAGAATTCATGGTTCCATCTATCACAGCAAGCCTTCCAGGTCCTGAAGCAGCAAAACAACCCCAGACCATCACACTACCACCCCCATGTTTTACTGTTGGTATGGTGTTCTTTTTCTGAAATGCTGTGTTACTTTTACGCCAGATGTAACGGGACACGCACCTTCCAAAAAGTTCAACTTTTGTCTCGTCGGTCCACAAGGTATTTTCCCAAAAGTCTTGGCAATCATTGAGACGAGCCTTAATGTTCTTTTTGCTTAAAAGTGGTTTGCGCCTTGGAAATCTGCCATGTAGGCCGTTTTTGCCCTTGTCTCTTTCTTATGGTGGAGTCGTGAACACTGACCTTAATTGAGGCAAGTGAGGCCTGCAGTTCTTTAGATGTTGTCCTGGGGTCTTTTGTGGCCTCTCGGATGAGTTGTCTCTGCGCTCTTGGGGTATTTTTGGTCGGCCGGCCACTCCTGGGAAGGTTCACCATTGTTCCATGTTTTTGCCCTTTGTGGATAATGGCTCTCACTGTGGTTCGCTGGAGTCCCAAAGCTTTAGAAATGGCTTTATAACCTTTACCAGACTGATAGATCTCTACTTTTGATTACTTTTGTTCTCATTTGTTCCTGAATTTCTTTGGATCTTGGCATGATGTTTAGCTTTTGAGGCGCTTTTAGTCTACTTCTCTGTGTCAGGTAGCTCCTATTTAAGTGATTTCTTGACTGAAACAGGTGTGGCAGTAATCAGGCCTGGGGGTGACTACAGAAATTGAACTCAGGTGTGATAAAAGTTATTTTTTAACAAGCGGGGCAATCACTTTTTCACACAGGGCCATGTAGGTTTGGATTTTTTTTTCTCCCTTAATAACGTAAACCTTCATTTAAAAACTGCATTTTGTGTTCAATTATGTTATCTTTGACTAATAGTTAACGGTTTTTGATGAGTAGAAACATTTAAGTGTGACAAACATGCAAAAGAATAAGAAATCAGGAAGGGGGCAAATAGTTTTTTCACACCACTGTGTGTATATATATATATAAAAAAAATTTTTTTTAAAAATCACTCCTAGGTTGTAGAATGAACTTCCTGTACAGCCAAGTCACTTGCCATCTTAAAGCAACGCACTTTTAATCGACTTATGTTTATGTACTTGACTGATGGTACTTTTAGTTAGTAACCTAGTGAACCAGAGTAAGGGTATATACAGTATTTATTAAGTCTGCATAAGGGCGTCTGCCAAATGCTGTGCAAAGGTAACTGCAATATCCTTCAGTCAATATGTGAAGTAGTTCACTCAGGATCTCTCTCTCTCTCTCTCTCTCTATATATATATATATATATATATATATATATATAAATATATATATATATATATATATATAGAGAGAGAGAGAGATATAAAAAAGATATAAAGCCCAAGGAATCTTTGCACAACCACCAGTTGCACAAGCACTGCTCTTTTCTTTCCTTATTTCAGTAACACTGCCTGCTTGAAAATAGTTAATCACATCCTGCCAGACTCACATTAACTAAGCATTTATTATGTTTTTATCCTCTAACATTTCCCCAGTTGGAAAACATCACAGTCCCTCTCTCTCTCATAAGAAACATTTCACAATGTTTCAAAGAACTTATAAATGTAATAGAGGCAGGTCACTTTGGTATGTGTGCTACTGCCATGGAACATGAATATAACCGGCACAGAAATCTTATAACTACTATTTACAAAAAAAAAAACCACAAGCACGTTAATTGGAGAAGACAACAGATTATTTAAATGGGCCATTATCTTGTGCTCACAATAGAAAAATGCATAGTTTAATGAGAATCATTGATAATTCCCATGCCAAACTTACAGTAGGGTAAGAGAGCTTTAAGAGGATCACATACAGTACTAGTAAAATGACTACAAACACATCTGCTCATCTTACATTCTTAGATCAGTGGGGGGGAATTTCTTGTGAACCAATTGGTTGGAAGTCTTCAGGGCTTCATGAAGCTTCATCTCGCCATCACTGTCCTAAGAGGATGCAAACTTTTCCATTGGTTTGGTCATGTTGTACAGTAACAGACTCTGGATCAGCAACACTCTGTCATCCATAATAACTTCAAATGCTGCCACTGTCTAAGAATTCATAAGGAACCAGTTTAAAGCAAATATAAAAGCGAATCGGTCATAATTAAGCAAGTACTCAAGTCTTCCTCAAGAACTTGTGTCTTGTGTAAATAACATTCCCAGAGAGTAAGATTTGTTCACAAAATGTTAACAAGCATGATGTTAAGTAAATTTTCCTGTGTCTCAGGGTGAGCTTGGAGACGCCATGATCATCGGGATGTCCACCATGGAGCAGCTTCACGAGAACTTAGAAGCAGCTGAAGGTGGTCCTTTAAAGCAGGAAGTGGTGGATGCCTTCAAGCGTGGCTGGGATCTCGTGTCTCATGAGTGTCCTAACTACTTTCGCTAGACATTTCCTCGAGGGGGAAAAAGAACAAACGCACACACTGCTAATCACAGCTGGAAATTAAAATTGACTAGAATAATTTTCCCAGGAAATATAGCGTATTAAAAGCAGCTCACAGCTGAGCAAAAATTCCTTTGTTTCCATTCAGGTTAACATTTCTACTTAATTTTTGACTTTGTAATTTAGGGCTTATTTTTGATATTCTAATAAAGATCACCAAAGATTCATCATATTGTTTAAAAAAAAAGTCTAAGCATTTAATCCCATATCAGCACACTTAATAATAATAATAATATACTACTTTCAAAGTGATGCTGTTTGCTTACATTATAATATGAAGGGCTCAAACAAGTGGATGATGTCAAAGGAACAATCTGCACAACTGTATTGTGCCTTTACAGGTTAGGCCACCATGTCCATGTTACTAGTCCACAGTCCATTTTTTTTTCCTCCTAGCACTCTTCATCATCGTCGTCGTCATCTTCCTCCCCCTGAGCAGCCTCTTCACCTTCCTCCAACAGCTCGAAATCTCCCGTCTCTGAATTCCACATGCACTTTACTGTCACCTTGAACTCAGCCATCTCGAACCCGAACAGTTTCTGGAAGCAGTTCGTACAACAGGTTAAATCAGCTTCACGTCCACACAGACACATCCACGCGCGCGCAAACTAAAGCAGTTTTACCATTTAATATTTTTAGCTTCTCGGTCAGAATTTCCCGGGTCATATGATAAACAGAAATGTAATCAGTGTAAATGTAGCACTCACCAGGATTCGGGCTTGTTCAGGAGTCAGTGTGTCTCCTTCTTTACACACTTCATAGTCCTTCAATAACGTGACAACTCCTGTGGACACATTTTAAATTGTTGTTAGACACAGCTTGGGTGAAAATAGGTCTGTACGGTCCGCAGTACTAAGCAGAGAGAGCAACACCCTGCCAAAACCCAAATACACTTTTAGCAAGAACATAAAATACATCTGATAACATTATGTCATCTTTAAGACCACACAGTCTCCTCCTTCTGAAAAAGGAAGTTGTTAAATAATGAAATAAATTGTAATCTACTGATGATAAATGGTGTTTGTGGAACTGTTTTATAAAAGCACTATCACACTCCAGTTCGTGCTGTTGTACTGAATACCAGCACGGCTATTATATCTTCTGTACTTGCCCTGCACTCTCATGTCAACAACCGCATCACAGCTGTGCTGACATTCAGTACAACAGCATAACCTTGAGTGTGATCTTGATTAGATAATAGCATGGATTGACGTGTCGGTCAATCTGAAATACCTGAAATTCATTTAAAGATCCAGCCAATTGAAGGCCGTCTCAAACCACTGGTGTATTACATTTGTAAATTGTACACTCACAGGTTATGTCGTTTTCCTGCTATTGAGTGCACCGGATATGTGGTTTACCATGCAGGTTAAAATATTCTGGTGTGTGCACACCTTTTTTAAGCGCTGTAGGCAGTCCTAGCTGTCTGAGCTGAGGCTCCATGGAGTGGGAGAACTGTTCAAGCGGCCCCTCGTCCAGAGTAACTGCCATATGAGCCACATTCCCCGCTCGAGCGTAATCCGTCTCCCTGAACCCAGCGAAATACCTGTAATACAGGAGGTGAGGGGAATCGATACATGGTGTGTAATGATGCGCAGAAATACTACACATAAAATCAGAACTTGATCCTACAGCACAGTCAGTCATGTTTATTTTTGATTCATTGATTAGCAGATGAGTACAAGGTCCCACCCTTAAAGACATCGACCAATCAAGGTGTGGATGATCTGTGCTTCCAGACAGAACAAGAGCATGCTGTGGATCCGAGTCTGTGCAGTGTTGCAAGGATGTACGATAATTATTGTATTTGTACTATTATTCGTGCAATCAATAACTGTAAAGAGAGTTTTTTGGTGTCACAGTATAACAGCGTGGATCTGACTTGGAACCAGTCTGGTTTTTCACTTTATATATTATATAAACACTGTCAAAAAAATTATCCGGGAACTGTAGGAAATGAGCTGATCTACATCTCTCCTTAGATCTCATGAGACACTCGACCATCGCCTCCTATCCCAGTGTAGGCAAAATAGTTGATGTTTAAAACAATTATTTAAATAGTTGGAGAAAGTTGCAGTTCATTGGTAGAAGTAGTTATATATGGCACAAACTCTACTGACAATTTTCCCTGAAATATAATTACTCTGGGGCCGCTGTATAATTATTTGGTTTTTTACTATCTAGCAATACTGCTAAATCAGTGTATAGCCTCTTACTACAAACTAAGAAAAAATATCCCTGTGTATTTACTTACTCTAGTACGTCCTCTTTGGTTTTGTTTGTAAACAGGACTCCCACTTCCCCTCGCAGGAACTTGCTCACCTACAACGAGACGTAAAACACCACAAATTCATACATACATTCTGCTCCAATCCATTCTGACCTGCTGAATGATAGAGATAAATGATCAGGTACCTTGTGCAAATTATCCTTGTATTCGTCTGTCGGTCCTTTCCCGAGCGCAATCATCATCACCTTGTTCTTGCCAAAAAAAAACCTGATCAAAAAGGGATAATGATTAAATTAACAATAATGATAGCACTGACCGGGTGCTGTGTGTACACGAGTCTCTCTCTCACCGGCTGTGCTTCCACGCTGTCCTGACATCTTTCAGTTTGCTGTTCCTCATGTTTTCCACCGAGAAGATGAACACGTATCTGTACGTGTCGATGCATTTCCGCAGCTGAAACAGGAAATGAAAATTTACATTTAGGCATTTGGCAGACACTCTTATCCAGAGCGATTACAAAAGTGCTTTGAAGATTCGATCACTGGATAAACCCTTACACTGGGTTACGAACCCAGTACCATCAAACATTGTCAGGAAAGTTTTTTTGGTTTACCCCAAATACATAAACAGATAGGTCTTTAGCTGTTGGTTGAGGATTGCCAGAGACTCGGCTGTATGAACATCTCGAGAAAGGTTTATTCCACCAGCTAGGTGCCAAAACAGAAAAGGGCCTCGATCCCTGAGAGATAGTGGGATCATTTGAGCAGTGCTGGAGGATCTGAGGGAACATGGTGCAGTGTGATTACAGCTAAGAGGTCAGTGGGTGCTGGGACGTTTTTAGCTTTGTAGGCAAGCTTCAGTGTTTTGAATTTGATGCGTGCAGCTACAGGAAACCAATGAAGGGAGTGGAGAAGTGGGAGAACTTAGGAAGGCTAAAAACAAATCGTGCAGCTGCATTCTGGATCAGCTGCAGGGGACAAATGGTGGACAGAGGCAGACCTGCCAGGAGTGAGTTGCAGTAGACTGAACAAGCACCCGAGTTGCTTGTGTGGAGAGAAATAGGCGAATTTTTGTGTGTTGTGATGAAGAAATCGGCAAGAGAAATTAATGTTAGGAATGTGTGAACAAAATGACTAGTAATTCTCCAGAGTTCCCCCTAGGGTGCGGGCACACTGAAAGAGTGATCAGATTGTTGTCCAGCAAGATCATAAGATCATGACACCTGGGATGAACAGCAGTTCATTTCCACCATAGCATTACTGCTGATTTCTGCACTCTAACTCGTCAGAAGGCATCAATTAATTCTCTATAACAGCAGTGTAGGATTACATTAATGCATTTGTTTTGATAAAGGTATTGTTTCCACTTGTTCACTTTGATTTGTACAGCAGTGTGTTATAAAATGATTAAACGCATGAAACCCTTGATACATGAAGGTTATTTTAAGGAGTCTCCAGTGTCAGTGATTTGTAAAAATCACAGGTAAGTCCTTGTTATGATTTTATCCCTTTTTTCTAATACAGAACAATAACATTCTGTATTAGAAGTGTGATGTCACATGGGAACACTCAGGAAGATCATTGAGATTATGTCAGGAACAAATAAGGTTGAATGAATCCCTACTGGACACCAAACTTTAAAGTAAAACAGTCATGTTTGCAGAAACAATGAAGAAGCTCCTGACCTCCTCAATCAGGTTCTGCTTAGATTCCAGTCCCTTCTTGACAGTTTTGGTCAGAGAGACTGTGGACAGAAAGAGAAAAAAAGAGTTTAGAAACTCATCAGAAGTGTCACGTGTTCAGTCAGGAGCGCTTACAACTCAACAGGAGATTAAACAACAGAATGCATCTTAACTAGACCTGAAACCCACGAGGAAGCCACGTGACCTACACCAACCGTATTTAGCTCGTGAGCCGATTAGTGAACTTCATTCCACTCTAAGAGCGGAAATGTAACGTGATAATTCATCCAGCGGACCTGGTGAAATATGTTAATCTGCCCTTTAAATTTACATTGTAAAACATGACACAGATAACTTTATTTCATATACTTAAACCCACCTTTCTTATCCCGCTTTGATTTCGGCATGGCTCTCACGTTGCTCGTGCGCTTCCTTTCTTCTTCTGCGGCTGTTGAAGGCGGAGTTACAAACAGCACCAGAGCCTCTGCTGCCCCCTGGCGCCTGCTCTGCTAACTGCAATCACCAGGATTCTATTAATGATTTCTTTTTTTTTTTAAGAATATTTCTGATAAATCCATCCACCCATCTAGTAACCTCTGTAGTCTACCTAGGGACACGTGAATACATTTGTATTATTCCCATTTCATTACTGTAGTAGGACCTCCGGTCAACATTTACATTGCACATTCACACACTACAAGCTATTTGGAAAGCCCAATTAGCCTAATATCTTTGAACTCTGTTGGGAAACCAGAGTACCCACCAAGCACAGGAGAACATGCAAACTCCATGCACACAGACCCCGAAGCAGGAATCACCCCCCCATGGGAGGGTTGTGTCATTAACGGCATCCGGCGTTAAACCTGCGACAAGCAGCCAAAAGACTAACACCAACAAGGAGTGGGGATTCCTCAAATTTAAAGCATAGTGCAGGTCATTATGGAAACTTGAGCAAGCAGTGTATCTACCCCACTCTCTTTTACATTCATAAGCTGAACAACTCCTAAAACTCATTTGTTTTGGCTCACGTCTTATGCAAGTTGACCTTCCAGCCATCTTCCTGAATCGAATACAAGAACACAGTCTCCAGCAATCAGCAGGACCTCCTGGCAACTTTTTCTTCTTTCCCCACGTTCATCTGGTCCTGTTCAGGGTCACCCCAACAGATCAACAGATCCCTTTCCTGAAGGAACCCTCATCAAAAAGGGAGCTCGGATTTGTGCAATAAGTCTGTTTTTCCTTTTTTATCTATATTTTCATATTAGGTTTGATTTTATCTCCTTCACTTTTTCGTTTTCTAGATTTTTCGGCTGCCTCCGGGCTGGCTGTGGACCCTGAAGCGGTACACACAGGTGTGTTTTGGGTGACCCCAGTTACTAAGGATCCTTAGCTCACACAGTCTATAGACCTTACTCGGAGAGTCTGGAATTTTAAAAGTTTGGACCGGTTCTCCATCCTGGTCATAGGTGAATGTTCCGAGAAGATCTCCTTCTTCTTTCTCATTCATCATCCCATAAACTGCAAAGTCTCTTGGCGCACTCCCAGTGTGGCCTGTGCATGACAACGCTAAAGGAATGTGGTCTAGGGTCACATGAGTGATGCGTACAGGGTATGACAAAGAAATGAGCAGATAACCTTGACTACCTCTAAATGCCCAGCATTGCCCAGGGTAAACCCCCGGCTGTATTACAGTCTCAGGGCCATGATTCCTGCACCACAGACTGATGCCAAAAACTTTGCAGTATTTGGTTTTATAGGTCTCTGTACTGGATATCACAGACGCGCCTAAAGACTCCAGGGCGTAGTCAGCCATTCCAACATCATCTGCCCGGTGATGGCTGACCGGCCTGTGTACTGTCTTCTCTTTCTGGTCTGTTATCTTTTTTTTTAGCGACTCGATCCATGTCTCGAATTTTAGCCCCTGGTGTGACATGGCATGTTTCACTAACTCTACGTCTTTAACCAAGTCTGAGTGTCCAGCAAGAAGAACCAGCCATTTAGTAACACATGTGTATGAGAACCAAACACCAAAAACTACCAGGAGGAAGACAAGCGAAATATAACCCATCTTCATCATAACCGAAGTCCATCTGCCGGGTGGGGAAACATGTTGTGGAGGTGTTTCAGGTTTCTGAGAATTGCTCGAGTTTAACTCCTCAATTAAATTGCTACAGGCTTCACCCCCCTTGCGCTTCCTGTTTTTAAAGATCCTGACAGGGGTCTCCTTGTAGCAGATGTGTCGAAGCATGTCGTCATCAGGTTTATAATCCCCGGCTGCCATTATTCTGGGACTTCGGCGTAACGTGCCTTTGTCCCGAATCGCTGGTTTCTCATCTCTGAGATTCATTAACCTCATGGTCATGATCAATTAGTCTCAATGCTCAGCAAAAAGAGTCGGATTCTGTTTGTTTATCTCTTTTACTCTGTGTGATGTCATCAATGTTTGTGACATCATCACTCAAAGGCATGGTTTGGAGAGTGGAAAGATGGGCGGGGTTATAGGTTGGTGGGCATTATTAAGTTTTATTGATTTGTTTGGGTGTTGTTGTTTTTTGCTGGTTTTATGCCTTTTTTCACGACAAAATTCAAATTCACCCCTTTATTATTTTCTCATTCTATTGTATCTGTATATTTTAAAATTCATTGAGCATCAGAATGCATACTGAATTGGCTCCCAGTGAAATTTCATGTCGTTTTTAAAATACTAAGTTTGACATATAAAGCATTAAATGGTCCCACGCCTCCGTGAGCTGCTAGTGTCTTATGATCCGCCACGCCTACTTCAATGATGCAGCTTGTCAGTACCACGTATTATGAAAACTACAGCTGGGGGCAGAGCTTTTTCTTACAAAGCCCCAAAGTTATGGAATAGTCTTCCAATTAGTGTTCGGGACCCAGACACAGTCTCAGTGTTTAAGTCTAGGCTAAAAACTAGGTCAAACATTTTTATGAATAGATTTGTCTTAGGTAAAGGGGCAGATCTGGTGGACTCACGGACGTATCATATCCAACACATGGAGCTGCTCTACTGATAAACTCAGGAAAGCCCTTGTTCCCGGAGCCACATGCTGCTTTAACACCTCTTTACATTGCCTGGGGACGTGATTGGGATTCTTGGTCAGGTGATCCTTCAATAACCACTTCTCATCCTCAATTAGACATGCAACTCCCCTTTATAATAGACTTACTGCTCACCGTCATATTTATTCATCTACTTAGCATGTACACTAATCCTCACTGTAATAAATCCATTCATTTCAATGCACTAACCTTTGCCATGCTGTCACTTTCTAATTGATATATATTAGTTGCACATCTCAATATATTATGTTTTTTTCTTTAATGATTTCTGTTGAAGCATGGTTGTCTCCCACATGAGACACAATTGACAATTTGTAATTTGAACTACTGTGTAACTATTCTTGCTACTGGATGTTAGAAATTCGCTTTAGGATCAATAAAATATCTCTCTCTATCTCACTTATCTTTTATACCGCTTTATTCTGTATTCAGGGTTGTGGGGACCTGGAGCCTATCCCAGGAGACATGGGTATAAGGCGGGGTACACCCTGGACAGGGTGCTAATCTATCGCAGGGCCTACACACATACACACACTCATTCACACACTACGGGCAATTTGGGGACGCCAATTAGCCTGATCTGCATGTCTTTGGACTGTGGAAGGAAACCAGAGTACCCGGAGGAAACCCACCACGCACTGAGAACATGCAAACTCCATGCACACCGAGACAGGAATTGAGTCTGGCTTGGAATTAAACCAAGGCGACAGTACCACCACACCACTGTATATAAATCATAAGAATGAAATAGGGGAAACTGTACAGTACAGTAAATATTCATAGTATTACGAATGGTCTGTGGTTTATTCTGTAACATTTTCTAGTGTGAGTGATTTTACTGGCAGCCTCACACCTCCAGGGCCCAGGGTTTGATTCCCCCCTCGGAGTTTGCATGTTCACCCTATGCTTTATGGGTTTCCTCCATGTTTTCCGGTTTCCCCCCACAGTCCAAAGACACCCAGATTAGACTAACTGGTAAACCCAAATTGCCCGTAGTGTGCCCGTGTCATTCATCAGTAAATAAATTAATTAATGCAGTGTGCAGTGGTGTATTGATTTTTTGTCATCTAATACTTAAATACTATAATCACAAAGTGTGCTAAGAGCAGCTGAAACCTTTTTGCACGCTGAATGGAGGTACAGGTTCCTACAATACAGGATTGTTCGTTTGTTAATGCTTTTTGACGGCACTATTAGTCTGTACGACACACTGCATAGAGTTTATTATCAGCAGAGTAATTAAAAGACCTGCCCACTGGTTACATTAGAAGTTCTCACACCACATAACACCACACCACGCAGAAATCTTTTACTGTATTGGCCTGGGTTTATAAATTTTTTTTTTATACATTACAATTCTGTGAATGGCCATTAGGGGCAGTGTGTGATTAACTTAAAGGCTCAGACATACTGTACAGCACTTCAAGAGCAGAAGGGGATTTGAATTTGATCTGTAGCACCCTTATCACCCTCAGTTCCTCCAATGCGACACTTCATGGATGATTTTCATGGGGTGTTCAATTGTTTTGATATATGTACTTATCTTGAAAGCATCTGATAAAGACCAAACTGACCTTTTATAGACCATCCAAAATGACCTAAACCAGTTATAAATCTCTTTAAAAATCAGATATAAAAATCATGTTTTAGATCTAACTTCTTATCGATATGATTTTTGTTAAAAGACTAAAGCTCCGCCGCATCATTCTCCTTAGGTAGAGATGAAGCAAGGGCTAAAGCCCACTGCACTGCAACTGATACGCTGTAGGCTTAAACTGAAAATATTAATAATAAGAAGAAGAACAACAAATAGAACATAGGAAGACTTTGAAGTTATAGAATTAACTTTAATATGAAACAATGAAAAGAAGCAGCATGGCAACCGGATGAAATAAACCTTCAAGACTCCAAAAGTGTCCTGCACCATTGATTTATTATTATTATTACTATAATGATTGTCTGAGTGTTTTTTTTTTTTTTTATAATTCTATAAATCTTTTTGCATATGGGTTTAATTCACTTATTGTTCTGGGGCGTCCCGGGGTCCGGGTACAGAGCGGCTCGATCAGGAGCGCCGCGTACACACTGATATAAAGTAAAGTGTTCACACATACTGCCGTCAGAGCAAATTAAACTTTATATGAAATGAATTGACTTTCATATTAATTAAAAAAAATTTTTTTACAAACACTGTGCAATGTCAAAGATTTAAAAAAAATCCAGCTACAACTCGACAGCCAAGCAAAAAAAAAAAAAAACCTGGACGATAATCAGCCCCAGAGTCGGGATTAAACACGTGCAAATATTATGACTTTCCATCCGTATCCTCAGATGCATTCGATTCGCACAATACTGTACCACCATGACAGGCGTTAATGCATCAGTGAAGGCGGAGCTTAACATTGTGACGTCATAACCACCAGCCATTTGTTTTAAAAGCTTTCTTAAACTCCATATGAAACTTATGCTGTTTAGATCGCTTGGTCTGTACGCTGCAGGGGTAGTGCCAAGAATATAAAGGTGACTTCAATACCAACATTTTCAGTGATATTTATATGTATATGTATAGTGTATCTGGGCATCAGGACGCGATGAATCTCCAGCAGACAAAAATGCAAAGATGCAGAGGAACAAAATATACATATTGTGTGTGTGTGTGTGTGTGTCTCATAGACAAAAAGATTTGCTTCATTTGCTTAAGGCTAATCAATCTGGAGACAGCTTCCGCACAATGCATCACAGTATTAAAACAAAGTCACATGCCCTGTTAGAGCGTGGATTGTGTGTGTGCGTGTGTGAGAAAAAGAGACTCCAATGTCACTGTCTAATGAGACTCGGTGCGAGGATCATGTTTGTGTTTTTTCCTTCTCTTCTCTCTCAGGATGCATTAACATCACTGACAGCTTTGGAGAATATGTAAGTGTGTGTGTTTGTAAACGATGGAAATAATTTTGTTTGCACTTAAATGCATTTAATCACATGACATTTCTGTGCATATTTACTCTCTCTGTCAAAGCTTAATTGTTTTTTAAATTGTGCCATGTGCATGTTTTTTTTGGGTTTGTTAAGAGTTTAAATGTGTGTGTAAATGTGCAGATAATCATGATGCAGTTTTCTAAGTGGTTTGGGCCAAAAAAGGAAAAAGAAGAAGAAAAAAAAACGTCCACAATGTCCCTTTTCACCTAAACACAGTCATTCAGCCAAGACGAGTCCAGTTTTGATGACGTTTCACTTTCTTCAGCCAACAACATGCTCTAGTACACAAAACAACACTCCAGCTCTAGTTAGTCTTTGTATTCAGCACCGTTTCCAGTTCTCACTCATGTAAGATAAAGCGGAAACAGACTTGCACTACTTTTTGGAGTAGTTTAAATTAACCTTGTGTTAGTCTTTTGTGAGCATGGCATATCAGCTGATCTGTTTTACATACCATACATACGAATCAGGAACCAAAAACAGGATGGAACTTGAGCGTGGCTAACAGGTGACGTGGACCTGTGATGGACCTGACCCAAGAGGGCATGGCTCCTCTCTCTGGCATCTTTACCTTATTCACATTCCATCTGCAAACCCGTGCTCCTGAGATTCTCTGTACGGCTTTTATACTAAGGGGAAAATTTAACAACACCACCTAGGTGTAAAGGTAGGCCAGATTCAAGTAAGAACAGCGTGTTGTAGATACTGCTGTTTAAGTTACTGAGGTTTCAATAACTGAAATAAAAGTTAGAAATATTTTTAATATTTTCAATTTTAAATAAAACTGGTTGGAACAGTGACTTTTATTTTAATCTGTTGTTCATTATCTAATCCCTTTGTACATTTAGTCTTTGTAATCGATCCATGGCACAAAAAGGCTCAATCCTCGTTAATTAATTTTAATTAAATATTAATTTCCCGCTTTTATGGCGCTTTCATTAGAGTCAAAGGTCAAGTGTTAGTCAAGTGATAAGTTTGTGGCCTGTTTGTGTGGGCACTGAATAAAGATACAAATTTCACACACCATCACATGGCTTGGCTGATTGACTACATTTACAGCAAGTAAGAAATTGTGGATTTCTTTTTCCTAAAAACTTATTGGTATTTATAACCCAATAATAAATCGGTCCTCACAGAGGCTTTAGGACATTTCTTTGCACCTTACATCTAACCTCTGCTTCCAATACGAGGCAAAACTCGGACAAAATATGACAGCTATCACAAAATAAATTCAAGTATAAATGAACCTGAAAGACTATGGACGATCATTACGGTGATATTATAAGCTGTGTGTGGCGTCCCGCCCTTGCCAACCATCTGATCATCCCTGAGGTGTCTTCATGGCCGATTGTTAAGAATAATCATAATAAAAAATTCAATGAGAAAACCATGCTATTGTCTACTAGCATGACGGACAGCAAAATAAACAAACAAACAAACAACAAAAAAAAAAAAGCCATGAGTGATTTTTTTCTGCATGGATGGACTCCCAGTAAAAAAACAAACAAACAAAAAAACCCACTTTGATATTGTTTAATTTTCTTCTGCTAACCATCATCTTCTCCGAGTTCCTGTTGGCACGGAGACGATCTCGCGCGCAATCACAGACCCCTCCGTTCTTTCCCTCGACCTGTGTGTTGTCTGTCGAGAACAGAACGCAGGTGCCACCGCAGTCCGATGTTCTCCTCTGTGGGCGTCGCAGCTCATAGTGCCGGCGCTCAGCGCTGAAAAGGCTTACGTGCTTTCTTTCTCCTGCGTTGTCCTTTAGCGCCCTCGCTCCAGCTTTCGCTCGTCTCTCCTCGCTGGGTAAAAAAGCTGGACTGAGGAGGCGGTCCCGGGCCAGCCCCACTGGGGTGATTTGGGGTTGGTCCTGGTGAGAAAAATCCACCGTTTGACGAGGCATCGCTGCCCGGCGCCCCCTGGAAAATACGGGTGAAGAAATCGTGCAGGTCGGAAGGAGAGCCTGGAGTTGGGGTATGGCCTGAGGGAGATCTGAGAGAAAGAACGAGAGAGAGAGAGAGAGAAGTGACTTTGCTTATTTATATAAACCAGTGAATTAGACTGACTGGTAAAAAAGGGGGGCCGTGGTGTTGCTGATCATTTAAATAAGTCATGTCCTCTACACCTGACTGGCTAAGTGAAGGAGGTGTGGCCTGTGTTTCTAATTGTCAGAAGGAGGTGTGGCCAGAGTGTTTCCCTCTCAGCAAAGTATCCATTGCAGAAAAGAAGGTGTGGCCTGAGTGTCTCTCTACCAATAAAGGAGGTGTGTCCTGTGTGTCTATCCGAGTTGTGGCCTTGATGTCTCTATCTAAGTAAAGGAGGTGTGGCCTCCTGTCTGTCATTCCCAGTAGTGTGCCACTTCAAACACAGACTGTTGTGCTTCATTAAACCTCTGGCTGCTTTAAATGCCTGTGTCTGATACTAACGTTATTCTGAAATATAAAGGTGGGTTACCTGTGCCGGCCTGAGTTGCTGTTACTCTTGGAACCAAAAGAGATGTGATAGGGGACGCGGTGTGTGTCGGGGGAGATTCCTATTCTCTGACAACCCGCCCATTCTGTATGAGGACACAAATTAACAAAACTCAATACAAAAAAAAAAAGCAATTAGATATGAACTTTATTTATCCCGGGGGAGGCATTAGACAAATACCAGTGATGTCATAGACTTTGCCGTCCATAAAGGCGAAGTAGGTGATCTTCAGCCCGAGCATGCTGGACTCGGCCCACAGGTCACCCTCCTCAGCACCGTGCCGTTTACTACACTCAGCACAGAAACGCGCTTCATGTGGCTCACGGTCCATCTCAAACCTCCTGAAAGGAAAAAGCCCAGACAGAGTGAGCGAATACACATGCAGAGTTAGCATGCTGATCTCGCTAACATTTATGATCTGACTGATAATCAGGATTCTGTGTTTAACTATCTTCAATCTAATTTCTAAGCGCTGTTGCATAATTCTCATTAAAAATGGCATACTTGTGTTTGCCCTCACACTTGGTGCACATCATGGTGTTCATGGCCTCCTTCAGGTCATCCTGCAGCTTCGTCAGGAACTCGTTCATCGACTTGGAGAGCTCTGACGCTGCCATCCGCTTCCTGTTTGGTCCCCCGTTAAAAAAATTGATCACACTGTGGTGTTAGTGATGTGACAAACGTCTTGAACCAAGTGGCTGTCATTTTATAAAAAGCGCACTCACAGCTCATACTCGCGCCGAGTCTCTGGGTTGCTCACGATGTCCCATGCTGCTCGCAGGACTTTAAAAGCCTCGCCGGCTCGAGGGTGTTTGTTTTTGTCTGGATGGACCTAAATGTACAGCAGCGGGTAGAAGAAATTATTTTATATACACATGACACCTCTAACAAGAGTGTTACTACAAAGCCACGCCTCTTAATCGCCGCGTCTGACAGGCGACAAGTCACTTTGTATTCACCTGTACAGCCAGCTGTCTATAGGCCCTCTTCAGCTCCAACTCTGTGGCGTGTGTGTTCACACCCAGTACGTTAAAAGGGTCCAGCTCATCTTCAGGAATCTGCATGAGACAGATTTATTTCTATTATCAATTCTGAGCATAAAGAAAATAAAACAAATAATCAGCAAATAATCATACAAGCTCATGACCTGTGCCAAAGCCAGCAGTCTCTCAAGCTCCTGTCCAGGCTGACTCCGCTCCATCCTGGATGGAGACTCTGGATTCACCGTCGCGTGTGTGGAGCTGCGTTTCCAAAGCCAACCTATAATCCTTTCTGTAAGTGCAACTCCTTTCTTCATTATCCAGCAGCTCTGAAGTCTGAGCCACCATCGCCTGCCTCGGTCTCCACCCAGCCTCTCCACAACGCTCCTCAGCACCACGGCGCTTAAGAACATCACGCTAGTAAAGAGGCTGAAAGCAGAAACTACCGCACGACGTGCAGAGCTCGTGGTTCTGTAAACCCAGCCCGCCAGAGCGGTACCTGAACTCCGGGTCCGTTCCACAATTCGTCTCAAATCCTGCTTCATTCCCGGGATGTCTGTGACCTTAAAGAGCATGAAGGCGCCAAGGTCATAAAGTGCAATCGCTCCGGATTCGACAACAACACCACAGTGGTGGGTCAGAGACACGATCAGGTCCACTACCATATGGATGCAGGAGATACTCCACGGGCTGACGGATTCTGACAGGAAATCTCGGAACGCGGCCAGGACCTGGAAGCCAGTTTGTCTTCTCAGGCGGCTCTGGTTATGATGGTGGTGATTCCTCCGCCGAATCTGCTTGTGTCTGCTTGCTCCAGACGAAGAGGAAAAGGACGAAGGCGACATCCAGGATGAAAACTGATCACCTGAGCCGCTTTTCCTCGACTTTCCTTTCTTCCCCCGAGATCCAGACACAACAGTGTTCCTACAACCGTCTTTTTCATCGTCTGCTTCATCAAACACCTCCTCCTCCTCCAGCTGATCTGTACCCCCATTGATTCTCGCATATCCGCTCTCTTCCTCTTGCTGTTTTGCGCCGTAGCACTCAGAGTTCGAATCCTCCTGCACCTCCTGAGATGTTTCCACTTCCTCTGACAGATTTGGAACATGCTCCTTAGATATGTCCACATTCGCTGATCCGTGGTCTGGACAAGTGCTCAAGTCTTCTGGATCAGCCATGACGTCGGTCATTCTCAAGAAGCCGAAACAAAGAGGGACTCAGGGGTCCGTCATTACCCGTCACACAGTCCACTAATCTCCAAGAGGATCAATAAACATCTGGCTCAGGGAAAGCACAGAACAATTTGGAATTGTTGTTCCTAAGCACTGCTTCACATGTTCAAGCAAAACGTATGTACAAATCGGTGGAAACTTACATTACTGATCCGGTCCATTATCAGATTTCCTCCATGGCTCCTGTAAAGCAGACAAAATAAAACTAGTCAATCATAAGTTTTAACAAAATGACATGGTTACTTTATATATCTTCTTCTTTGTCTTTGGCTGTTCCCTTTCAGAGGGCGCCACACATCTGCCTCCATCCAACCATATCCTCTGCATCTTCTTTTTTCACACCAAGTAACTTGATTGTCCTCTCCCACTGCCTCCATAAATCTTCTCTTTGGTCTTCCTTACTTTATATATATATATGGTCTCTATATATAGTATATTATAGTGTGTGTGTGTGTGTGTGTATATATATATATATACACACACACACACACACACACACACTATAATATACTATATATAGAGACCATAGAGAAAAAAAAATGGCTGAAATATTTCTATAAACCTTTTTTACGCCTTAGGTCAAGTCTATTTCTATCATTCAACACCACATCCTACATCTACGTAACACAGCAGTTTAATAAATCATTACACTTGTGCCGTTGCTTTTATAAAAAAAATAAATAACGTTTTACATTAGACTGCACAAAAAAAAAAATCCTGTTCTACCTTCTGCGGTCAAAACTTGTGGTTTTTAATCTGCTCACAACTTCACCTCTACTCAACATTTGATTTCATTTATGCTGCACGTTTAACTTCAGGCAAATATCCAAGTACTGCCAACGTTTCATTACATTCTGTCCTGCCAGTTTTGCAGCAGTGCTGTTACACATTCTGGCTGGACAGACATACAGACAGACAGACAGACAGATTTTTTTCCCTAAGACTTGTTTCAGGTCCTCCAATGTATGAAACTTAAAGATATTATTGAACGAGTTCCTACGGCACACACTTCTGTGTCTGGGAAACACACCTCTCTAGGGATCACATCACACACACACACACACACTGAGCAGGTTACAGTGCTGCTGCTGTGAACTGGCAATAATAAAACATGCAGTTAGACATATGAACACACCTATATTAGCATGCACGAAATGCTCGTCCTCGGGAGTATTTTATTTGTCCACCTCTCTCTCTTTCTCTCTCTCTCTCTTTCTCTCTCTGTCTGTCTTTAAATCCATTCCTCTCCCCCCTTTATGTCTCTTTTCCTTCTACTGCAGGTTTGGAATGTTATTGAGCTACATGCCAATCTCAGGTTGCTTTAATCCCAACAACAGCGTTTTTATTTTGTGCACCAAAATATTTCACGCTAAATGCACGGCTATTTACATTAATTGTCTTTAAAAATGAAAAGCAAACAACAACAACAACAACACCGAAGTGCCATGACAGGACTCCTGACTGTCCAGACATTACGACTTGTAGTTAGAAAAGCATTACCGAAAACACTTACGCTTTAGGACTGACATTCAAGCCAAACTTTTAGAAATATGCACTAAGATCTTCTTCTCGTACAGTTTCATAAAACCTCGAATTTTACACTTAGCCAACTCGCTACCTGACGTCGCTGCCCTTGTTGTTTCTCTTTTTTTTTCTTTCTCCACGCTATACACTTCCGGGTAAGGAGAACTACTTCCGGTTTGAGATGTAACACTTTCCGGGCTGTTAGAATAGAAAAAGTTTTAATAACAACAACAATAATGATAGTTGATGGATTTCCAACGTCAAAAAGCATCTTAAATGTGTGTGATAACAAATTAATATATAAATACGATAAATATAAATAATTAACATCACACACAACTATAGCCCTCAGAACTCTGTATTAATTATTACATATTTAAATATGGGATCTGCACCTAAAACCAGCTCATTTTTGCTGGCAAATGTGGTCCCATTAAAAATAATGAATTTATTATCCTTTTGGTAGAATTTTAAAAACTGTACAGACAGGGTCAGTTTTTTTAGGGAAACATCTTGTTATTCAGGGGTCTGGTGAACAGCTTAATGCCACAATTGTCATTTAGACCATATATATGGCGTATCCATATATACAGTACACACACACACGCACGCAGTATTTGGCCAAACCTTTTTATTCTTGAATTCAGGTGTTTCAATCAGGTCCCTTATGCCCAGTGAACAGCAATCCTAATGCTTCAGTACACCAAAACACGCTATGTTTCCAACTTTATGGTAACAGTTTGGGTAGGCCCGTTTCTATTCCAACATGACTGTGAATAAGTGCACAAAGCAAGGACTAGAATGAGTTCGGTGTGAAAGAACCTGACTGGCCCACACAGACCTGACCCTGACCTCCAGCCCATCAAGCACCTTTGGCATGAACTGGAATGGAGATTGTGAGCCAAGCCTGCTCACCCAACATTAGTGCCTGACCTCACAAGTGCTCGACAAAATGAATAGGCACACAAACCCACATAAACATTCCAAAATCTTGTGGACAGCCTGCCAAGAATAGTAGAAGCTGTTATAGCTTCGAAAAGTGGACCAACTCCATATTGAAGTACATGTATTGGGTACAACATTGTTGCAGGTTTGGCCAAAATACATCTTGTTAAGTAATGTGGACATGAGGAGCAGTTTGCACTACTGTCTTGCACCTCCAATGATGGAAATCAGAACTTGCCTCTGATCTGTGTGTTTTGGTGTGTGGACTCTTTGTGTTCCCCCTGTGCTTTTGCACTTTTCTCCAGTTACTCTTGTTTCCTCCCACAGTCTAGACATGCCCTGTTTATCTGATAGGTGTTTCTATATTGTCCATAGTGGATGATTGGGTGTGTGAGTGCACAATGGTGCTTGTGAACGCTTTAGAATTGTCTCCCGCTTGCATAAATCATCCTTTGATTTTTCATAAATCCTAAAAGTAGATAAAATAAGAAAACCTATTCGAACAAATGAGAAACATTGTAATATATTTAGTACGTATCCAATAATACACCTGTGTGTGGAATAAATATGTGAAGCTTTAGAATTCCCAGGGAAGATGAAATCAGAGTCAGGTGATTTCAGTCAATGGAATGACCATCATTATTAAAATCTGATCTTTATGACACGTGTGAATACGTAGCATGGCTTGAACATAGAATGTTTGTTAAATACAGCTTGTGTACACATGTAGAAAATCCCACACAGCTGTTTTCTTCACTGTCATGTGTGACACTCTGAGAGATAGCAGAGGAACCCAGGGCAACTTCTAAGCAACTAAAGATCCTTCCCACACATGATTAATGTTAACGTTCAATAGTTCACCAACAGGAGAATGATAATGTTGTACATGCCAGGTTGCAGAGAGAAAGCCACTGCTTTCTGACTACAGTTTTCTAAAGATCACACGGACAAGCCAAAAGCATACTAGAAAAATATTTGTGCATAAATAAGACTAAAATAAAACTTTTTGGCTTAAATTAGAAAGATTATATTTGAAAAAAGGAAAATACTGCATTCCAGAAATCAAACCTTTTTCCATCTGTGAAACATGAAGGTGATAGTACATGGTTTGGGCCTGTGTTGCTGCATCTGGGACAGGATGGCTTGCCATTATTGATGGAACTATGAATTATGAATGACACTAGCAAATTCTAAAGGAAAATTTTAGCACATCTGTCCTGATCTTAATCCTAAAAATGGACCTGAAGCAAGTAGGTCATGTGAGGCAAGCCACCAACATCCCAGAGATGAAGCTGATGTGCTGATCAATAGTTCCAGGGCTAGCACCATGGCCTCCCACCTCCAGGTTCCATTTCTGCCTTGAATCTGTGTGCGTTTTCAGGTCATGCTAGATACTGATATACAAGAATTACATACTTTGGAGACACACTGTGTTTTTGTATGATTTTTCTCAATAAATAAATTACAATAACCAAGTACAGTATTTTTGTCCCTTTCGTTTTTGAGTTCTATTCATCTGTTTTTAGAAAATCTAATGATCTTCTGGGTCATGTGCCCTGCGATGGCTTGGTGTTGACTACCTGGGATAGGCTACGACCCTGATTAGAGGATTAAGTCGTATAGATGATAAGTGAGTGAGTGACTAAGTGTTCTAGGTGAGATTTGTGCCCTACTGTAAGTAGGAAAGACTCCAGGCCCCCAGTAACCACACACATATTTTTTGTATGGAAAAAAAATATTAATATTTGTTAAAGAAGGACATCTCTAGTAATTATGATTGATTCTTTATGTATGCCAGAAGTGCCATACATACTGCACACACCTCAAATTAATACAAACTAACCTAGTCATTAGTATGTCACTGAGGTCAGTAATCCAGTTCAGACAGGATATTATGATATATTATTTGTGGTTGTTTCTATTAATCATTTTATAGATATTAAATACTAAACTACATAATAATGATAATAATTCCAGTCCCTTGCACATACTGAATTAAAAAAACTGCTTTAGAGGTACACAAGTACCTCTAAATGCATAATTTATTTCATTGTGCTACTTAATGCTACATTTTCCTGTATATTATCACTAATAACTGTAATAATAAAGAGTCAGTCCTGTATATAATAAGTACTGATTAAAAACAGACCTGCAGAGAGTTTACTGATCAGACATCTTATGACGTGTTTGTTAATGTTAACCCAATGTAGAAAGCAACAAAGTACAGGTAATGTGTTACACATTGCAACGACATTCATGAGAATAAGCGCATAAAATAAAGGAATGTAAAATACATTTTGTACAATATATAAAATCTTTATTTCATCTAAAGCTTAAAAGCGATTTATGAACACTATAGAAATCCTAGACGATGACTAAGAATAAAGAATATTTGGTTATACTTTTTAATGTTCTTGTCATTTATTCTATTACACTGCATTTTAATGTGTAAGTTAAAGTCCTGACATTCGCTATGTAAAATAATCACTACCACAGCATGTGAGACATGGGGTCTGTGGTGCAATGTGGTGTAGGTGTCTCTCGCTTTTTTGCAGCGGTGTAGGTGTCGTCTTATGTCCCTCTAATCGTTATTAAATAGCACTTCTGACGAACATCAGAATATTTTTCAGGTTATGTGACACATTATGAGTAATGTCCATGTGGGTTGACCCATAGACACACACACACCCACACCCACGCTCCCACACATCACCCTTTTACAGCTTTACATTTGACGTACAGTTAGACATGACCTAATAGGTAGTGAACAAGACACTCAAATATTCCACATACAGAATTATTATGTTTGTTGACACTTTAAAGTGCATTCACCATCCGTCCTGTGTCTTTGTCCTGGGATAAGACTTTCCAGACAAATTTATCATTTGAACAATTCCATATGTAGACATTTTCGAAATCTCAGAAACATATTTTAATCTATTCAGACACTGTGTCTATTACAGTGAGCATCAAGAGTTTGCTTTTATTTATTTGGCACGGTGTCCTTGCACCTCCAGGGTCTTGGTTCGATTCCTGCCTCAGATCTGTGTGCATGTAGTTTGCATGTTCCCCCTTCTTGGTGGGTTTCCTCTGGGTGCTCTAGTTTCTTCCCACCGTCCAAAGCCATGTAGATTAGGGTAATAAGAGTTTCCTTATTGTTCATAGTGTGTACATAAGCATTTATGTGTGTGCCCTGCAAAGGATTGGCACCCTGTCCAGGGTGTACACTGAAGTATAGACAATGAATGAATGAGTGAGAGAGCATTATAAGTTAAAGAAGTTATGATGATATATTAAATATGATAAAATATCAACAAGAGAGTTAATTAGAGATTAAAATACTGATTAATTGTATAGAGGCTTTAATGAAAATTGTTTATGTTCACAGATAATAAATGTAAATATTAATAAAAACTTGGTCAAGAGTTAAACTGCTGTGATATTTTAACATTTGATTTTTGCATTAATTTGCACGATAATGCAATATGGTATAGACAATCATGATGAAGATAATAATTAGATAGATAGAGTATATGGACCAAAGTATTTGGACAAACCTGCACAAATACATATACTTCAGTTGGTCCTAAACAGTGTGTGAGTGTATGTGTGTGCCGTGCGATGGATTGGCACCCCGTCCAGGGTGGACGAGAAGACCTGGCCAGTCAGGTTCTTCCACACCGAACTCATCAAACCATGTCTGTCTAGTCCTTCCTTTGTGCACTGGAGCATAGTTATGTTGGAATAGAAAAGAGCCTTCCCCAAACTCCAAAAATTTGGAAGCATGGCATTGTCCAAGATGTCTTGGTATACTGAAGCAATAAGATGCCGCACACTGGGGATAAGGGACCTGATCAATACACACCTGATAAGTTAACAGGTTTGACCAAATTCTTTTGTCCACATAGATAGATAGATAGATAGATAGAAATCTCCATTATATTTAAAATAATAAAAAATTGTATTATTGCCTAGATTTATACGATCTATTATTATTATCATTCGAAGCCAAAGCCCATGCGCACAGCCCTCGTGTCGCGGACGCGCGCGCGCGCGCATCACATTGACGTCACGGGGGAATCCCACCAATCGAGCGTGCGTCACGCGTGGAATCTTCGCAGACGGAAAGAACTCGATTAGCCCCGCCCACATAGGCGTTCCTCACCATGGCAACGGCTGCAGCTCTTTATCGTCCTCGAGCGCGCGGGATAATTCAGCAGCCCACATGCAGTTAATGAGCGCGTCCGCGTGTGAGCGAAAACACCGGCGCGAGATTTCCTCCTTTAACTGTAACTGTACATCACTGTTTAATGTTTACACACGAGAGAGAAAAAAAAAAGGACGAACGAAGAATAAAACGACGCAGCAGAGAGAGAGAGAGAGAACCCCGGTTCCCTCCCCCCCCCCTCCTCCCCCGGCGGTGAGGCGCCTGTAGCCGGGAGAGGAAAGCTCTTTTTCGGTCAGATGGCGTGCCGCAGTCCGCCCCCACATTTCTCTCGCCCACACCAGCAGCAAAAAGACTCTCATTAACAAGCCAGATCCTGCCAGCATACACACACACACACACAGACACACACACAGCAGCCAGGCAGGGACTGGGACGCACCAAACACCAGCACTTCTTCCCTCTATTGTTTACCAAAAAGTGGATTTTTTTTTTTTTTAATAAATAATGCAGCGCTAGGGTTCAGTTTCTTAAGAAGAATTAACACACACACACACACACACACACTGCTGTTATTGGGGTGAGTTTTCTTTTTGGACGCCAAAAAATGAAGCGTCTCGGTTTTATTCTGTAATCCGAGCCACAGCCTGAGCCTAGGGACAGAGGGACAGAGGGACAGATTTAGCACTAAAGAAGGAAACTAAACCCAGGGCGAGGACTGGGGGACAAATCTCTCGTTCCGAAATCCCAGTATTCACCTGATCCGAATCCTAAATCGGTTCTTTTGGAGTCTCTGTGGGTGAGTAAAGCTACTTCGCATATGATATCCTGATCATTTATTTTTTATTTGCTCTAATTGTTCTAAATGGTCTCACTCTCACACCGGTGTAGTCTCTCTTTTATTATTAATATTGGTATTTATTGTACGTTTTACTGTGTATTCATTGCCATGGAGTCGATTCCTGTGAACAACTCCTTATAAAGAAAAAAAGAATGCGTTTAAATTTCACCGCACGCATCTGTAAACAGTTTAAACACACCTTAAGTGTCGTTTACACTGTGTACAATATCAGCATTTTGCAAAAGTTTTTTTTTTCAAATACAAAACCCTTAATAACTTGAATGTATATACACAGTGCTGTTTTTCTTGCTTGCTTCTTTCATTGTAGTAGCTCAGATTTATTCAGTGAACTTCAAAATAATAATAATAATAAAAAGAAGAAGAATGTCACTGAGAGATCAGGTGTATAGGATTACAGCATGCATGCACGCCTGCAAGAGACAACACAAACATGAACCTTATATAGTTATATATTACCTGAAATGAAAATGAGAAATGCAAAGCTTGTTCAAACACTATAGCATACACACATTCTATTCTCATGGTTAGACATGCATCTCTCTAAAGCGTACCTGTCTGGTAGCATGCACAGCATATAAATATAACTATAAATATATATGAAGGTATTTTAAAGTTTTCAACACCTTGCGTAATAATCATAAACATTCCTGTTAAAAACAGCTTTACTTGGATAAGGAAAAGTCATACACCCTATTCATTGTACCTTATAGATTTGGATAAAATGTAAATTGTCATAGATATTATTGTTTAAGATGCAGAACTCAACAAGGTAGTGAATTAAACAGATTGCAATATTCAAATCAGTGATTCACATGCACACTTTATTTCATAACAGTGACAAGTTGTGATAATATAATTGCTCGAATCAAAAACCAACTGTAAGTCTGTCACATGCAGATGATTTTGGATCAGCGATTAAATGTGAAATGTGCAACTCTGAATTGCCTGCAAAAATCAATCCGTAGCACACACTCCGAGTTTTGCCCTCTGAGGAACAGATCAGATCTAACAGAGAGACATAAATGCATATATAATTATACTGTCAAATGTAAACAAGTCCTGGTAACAAGCACTGAAATGTCTCAACCTGATGAATATAACAGCTTTCACTGATTTTAAAGTTAAATAAACACCTACACTAGCTGTATTTACAGGATTTTCCTTAGACATGTAGAAAACAGCGAGAGCGAGATAACTACGTCATGTGGGCGTGTGGTTTGTTGTGTACTGTACATGGAACTGGGGAAGGTGCTGATATTTTCTTCCTATTTGTATGTCTTTAAAAAATTAAAATAAGAACTGATAAATGATGTTTAAAACAAAATACATGATCAATTCAAATGACTCCTGAATATTCTGCTTGTTATGCTTACACTAGTGCTCCCTTAGTGCAGTATTGTAGATTTCAACGTTATGACAATAACATTTTAGGATTCCAAGTGAACTGTACTTTCCTTATAACCACATTTTATCAGCAGTGACCTCACCTATGCACTTTTACTGAGCCTACACATATGAAAATTCAAAAATTGTTAAGGTTAAAGACATAGGTTGCTTTAATGACATTGAGGGAGTGGGCGGGGCTGTGGGTTGATGACAGATAAAAACTTCAATAAAAATAATTACCAGCAGTTAGATATGTAATTTTGAGATAAAATGTCAAGAATTTTTTAAAAAAGTTTTCTTATTATATTGTATTTCAATATCTTACTATAAGTCAGAACATGGCTCCAAACATTACAAATATTGTACTCTATTTACAGTGATGTACTCTATTAGCTGTACACTCATAATTATAAACATATATAAGGAATTCCTGATAGTAGCTCAAATTATGACATTATCCGTCCTTTTTATTTTTTACATTTCTTTTGGTTGTTGTGTCTGTGTAACTGTAGCATAGCAGCAGGAGGATGTCAGTGCCACGGACGCTGGGCGAGCTGCAGCTGTACCGTGTGTTGCAGAGGGCTAACCTGCTCATGTACTATGACACCTTCATCCAGCAGGGCGGCGATGACGTTCAGCAGCTGTGTGAGGCCGGAGAAGAGGAATTCCTTGAGATCATGGCTCTGGTTGGGATGGCCACAAAGCCCCTGCATGTGCGGCGTTTACAGAAAGCCCTGCGCGACTGGGCCGCTAATCCCGCCGTCTTCAACCAACCCCTGACCTCGGCCATGGGAGGAATCCCGC
This sequence comes from Clarias gariepinus, assembly GCF_024256425.1. Lineage (NCBI taxonomy): Eukaryota > Metazoa > Chordata > Actinopteri > Siluriformes > Clariidae > Clarias > Clarias gariepinus. The sequence continues at coordinate 4,408,734 of NC_071122.1, read as the reverse complement.
TTTTTAAAATCGACAGCATCATGGGCTCGAGGAAGTCCTTAAGCAATGGCCAGCCAGCATCCCCATGTGACCGGGAAGATCAGGGAGCCTGTTTGACTCCACTCAGAGACAACGGCAGTCCGAGGAGCCCCTGCTCCCAGGCATCGCCGCTTCCTCCAGATCATCACCTTTACCGGGACAAGCTGTCCCCCATGGAGGCTCACTGGCTGAGTCCGGAATTAGAAGGCAGTGTCGGAGCGGAGGAAGACCAGCCCAGTCCGCCTTTGCCTCTTTTGGTCCACTCCCGGAACACAGGTCCCTCTACGCCTCCCACGTCTTCCTCCTCGTCGTCCTCCCCTTGGCCCGGAGGACAGCTGGATGCAGACACGGTGAAGGCGGTAGGGGAAAGCGTGGAGCGCCTGTTCAGGACGGTGCCGCACACAGATCCGGCAGAGGTCAAGAGTCTCCTCAGGCTGAATAAAAAGATGGCCAAGACGGTGGGTCACATTTTCAACATGGAGCCACACAGCAAGAGCAAAGAGGAGGAGATCCGCAAATACAGCCTCATCTACGGCCGCTTCGACTCCAAAAGGAGGGAAGGCAAGCAGCTGACACACCACGAGGTACGATCCTGCGTAGGTATGATTAGCTGTACGTGTGATTGTCTCCTTACTCCCCCTTGTGAACATGTTTGTGGACCGCAGATGTGGTTTGTGATGCATTGTTAACTATATGTATGTTTACACTTTACTTAAAGTAAAGTAGAGGCAAAGTTCAGACACCATATACGCCTCAGCTCATCACAAAATACACGTGGGATGAAGAGGACACTGCGGACAGTTTTATTTTTAGTCAGACTGCTGCTGTAAAAGTGACTCTGTATTTCAGGAATCCCAGAAGAGCTGCACGAGAGCTGTTTAAAAAAAAATACAAAATATAAACTTAGAGAACTGCTTTAAAAATACTGTGATGAGTAAAAAAAAAAAATAGCAGCTTGCATGACTAAATCAGTGTAAAGTGTAAAAAAAAAAAAAAAATGCACTACACTGAGCTGAACACCTAACAGATTGCATCATAAAATATATGAGCCAATCAGATCCTAATGTGCAAACAAATTTGTATCGGTAATTGGAGGCATTTCCAACTTGCATATTTTTTATATTATTCCTGAATTCCTGAAATTCCTGAATAGCAGCTTAGCTATAATTCATGCATGCATAGCTATATATATATTATATATATATATATAATATATAGAATAATCTGCTATTGAATGCTTCTGTCCGTATAGTAATATTATACAATTTAGATAATTTTTAAATTAATTTTCCTTTTATAATTAAAATGCCTAAACTTAACTGAACAAATTACATTAAATCACATTAAAGGAACACACTTTGTCCCCTCCCACTTAGATGATCATCAACGAAGCAGCGGCGCAGTTCTGCATACGCGACAACGCACTCCTGCTCAGACGGGTGGAGCTGTTCTCTCTGGCGCGCCAGGTGGCAAGGGAATGTGCCTACACCTCCACGCTCAAACACAGCAGGTCAGGAGTTACCATCCGAACAAATCAAATGATGAAATGTAAAAAGATTAGCAAGGTAATAAAATAAATTCAACAAAAACATCTCGTGGAATTTCAGACTGTTCCTGTATTTCTTTAAAGTGAAACGATGACTTATTTAAAAAACCAAATAGTAATAATAATGATTCTCCTGTATTGTTTTAGGACCAACCCTGAGGACTGTACCAGCTCCTTTACGGACAACAGTGCTCCAAAAAGAATCAAACTCGAGGTTGGTGTGTACTCTTCTTATATACTTTGGTAATTTATCATAATATCGATATCGATATCATCACATCGCCCAGCCTTCTGAAAGCCCTGTGACTGGCTGATAAATGTTTCCTTTCTAGGTCACAGATTCAGACAGTATTAACTCGATACGCGGATCAAAACTTGCTGACGCAGCGATTCACGGCAGCCTGAGGTCAACGGCAGACGACGACAGTCTGTCAGGAGAAAGTCTGGACAGTTTATCTCATGGTAAAAAAAGATGTTCTGCTCATAATCAAAAAAAAATTTAAGGAATATCTTATGTATGACCAGATCTCATGACTTAAAACTTCGAAGCTATGCAGTAATTAACATTAACTTTTTTGTATAAAAGCAAATGTAACAAATGATTCTCATTAAAATTGTTCTAAGATTATTACATATATTTAGAGACACACTACCGGGATCACTTGCAAATTTCTCAATTATTGTTTAGTGATTATTTTTTACATGTTGTTTTTTTTTAAAACCCTTAAAGCTGTTATTATTATAACTCCTGTCATTAAATCAAACCAGTGTTAAAGCTCTTACTACTCTTACTACTCTTACTTTAGTGGTAACAGCATCTTTCATAATAGAAATGATGATATAAATCAGATATACCAGCTTGTCAGCACGTGTTTAGTCAGTGCTCAGAACGTTTACGCCAGACTCTGACACATCACTGTCTTATATTTCATGTTGTTTCTTTTGTAAATATCATGTCTACCATCCGTTTGTGATGAAGAATAATTGTGTTGATGAGCTGCAGTGTGTGTGTGAGCATCATTTTGTCTCTGTGTGTGTGTGTGTGTGTGTGTGTGTGTTTGTGTGTGTCCTGATAGATGTAGGGCCTCACTCTCTCCCCTCGTCATCCCCCCGTCCCCTCGCCGACACCATCGGGCCTGTCACCTGGAGTCGCCAACTCATGCAGCAGACGCTCATGGATGAGGGCCTGCGATTGGCGAGGATGGTGTCACGTGACCACGTGGCCAAGGTCAGCCTGGGGTCGGAGAAGAGACAGACTTCAGGTGGGTGTGAAACTCTTCTTCATGGTACTACGATGTCGAGTGGATAGGGCTACTCCGATAACAAGCTCATGTAAATTCAACCCTCAGAACTGCAAGTCGGACAGTGTTTGTGATCTAGTAAACGAAAGACGGAAAGCTAATCTACTAATGAACTATGCAAAAGCAATCTAGTGAATGTAGCATCCAAATGCAAACAAGCAGGGGAAGGCAAACTAGTTGGCTAAAGCTAACCTGGAAAAGAAACAAAACAAAGTGAGTTTAACCTTTGGCAACCTTTGGCAAACCCAACCTAGCAACATAAAGGTAACTGTAAGCTTAACTTTGAGGTCATCAAGCTAACCAAGTTCCTCTGCTAATGCTACAACGCTCAGTTTGGTTTGTACATGCGCGGTTGAACGGTCCTGAACGATGCCGTAGGTGGTGTATCTGACATACAGCTTTCATTCAAGCACACTTATTAGAATATTATACCACGCCCACATGTGTTATCAGTGACCTCGGTTGCTGTTTGAGAGATTTCTGTACACATGACAGGATGCTAAATACAACACAGATATAGATTCTTGAAGAATGTGATATTTTATCCCACATTTTCTTTAAAAAGTTGACTTTTAAGTGACGAGAAAGGACTGTTCAGCAGCTGTGTGTGTGTGTGTGTGTGAAGCAGTTCTCCAGGCTATCGTTTAGCAGAAACAGTGAGAGCTTTTGTGCTTAGATTAAAACCGTAGCCTTTGAGATGCAAACGCTTTTGTAATGCGATGTCACCATGGGGTGGAGGGGGAGAGGGAGAGAGGAAGCGACAGCGAGCTACAGAGAGAGAGAGAGAGAGAGAGAGAGAGAGAGAATGCTGCATGGGCGGCTGGGGCCACAGGAAGTAGCGTGTGGGCGGTAAATTGGAGCTCCCCCCCTGTCTCTCTGACGTCAAAGCTCATGAGAAATGTGTGAGCAGAGGGCGGGATGGATGGATGAGGAGAGCGCGGGGGCGAACGAGTGGGCTGGAGTGAGAAGGGCGTCGCATTGACTCATAGAAAGATGGAGTAAAAATAAAACGCGTGGGCCGGCAAAGGGTGCAGTCTCTCTTATTTCCTCCTCTTTTCCTCCCTTAAGCTTAATGAGGAAAAGATGAGCTTGGTAACATCAGTGTCTTCTTCAGTTTCTTCATATCTCATATTACTTTCAGGCAAAAGCATTCAAATCAAATCAGGAGGACGTCATTTCACTCATGCTGTGTCTGTAAACCTCTCGCACTCGTCTTCTGTCTCTCTCTCTCTCGCGCGCGCTTTCTGTGTCCTCCACACAGTCTGTTCTTACACACAATCACTGGATTGGCTTTGTTTACCTTGGGGAAGAGGTTTGATTGACAGCTCCAAATACTGAACTAATATTCAGTATGGCTGTTATAAAAAAAAACCCTCATGACTCATGCAGCAGTTTTCCAGAGGTCAAGGTGATCATGAGCAGATCAGGGATGTATTTTCCATTTGTTTAAACTCATAAGTATTTACTTTCTGTTCTCTTCCCCATGGCCAAGTGTGATCAATAACCTGTCTTTATGTATTAAAGAAAAAAAAGAATTTGTTTGTGCACCTTTCATCCTTTTCATAAACAGTGTATTTTAGAATTATGCTCCTGTGCTCATTTCAAAGTTGCATCAGTTGTGTCTTGTCCATTTTAAGTTTCAGACAAAACAGATGTAAAGAACGAGGTGTAAACATTTCTTCTTCTCCCCCTTGCAGAGGCAGAGGGCCGAGCCTCAGACAGGCGAGGCTTAAACGCGTCTCACCAGAGCAGCAGTCCTGCCAGCACCAAAGACGACCCTTAAAGGGACACCAGCGGGAGCCAGAAGTTGCCTTGCTGCTCAACTCAGGTCTCATATGACTCGAACCCTCCGGAGATTTTCACTCCCGCTTTCCTGAAACTGTCTCATGGTGTTCGCACATCACAGTCTAATGTTACAGTGTTCTTCTATTGTGAGTCAGTGGCTGGATGAAGATGTGTGTTGTAGATCAGGTTCATTTCTGAAAGGTCCGAGTTCAGTATGGTCCAGTGAATTCCTGGGTCACTGAGGGGGTGTGGCTCGCTGATGTATGATAGACACATTTGGAGCATCCACGATCACTTACGATACACTTTACAGCTGTTTAGCTGTAATGATGCAGTCCAATACGATAGTTACGTTAATCAGCACACACACACACACAACAATACAACGGTAATAATGCAGTATTTAAATTGGATTCCACTTAGGCACAGAGGCCTGACAGATACTAAAGCCATTCCTCCTGGTGGCAGAGAGCCCAGACTTGGTTTTATCAGTCTTACAAGGCCGGGGGCCACACCTCCTTTAATCACTTCCAAACAGAGAGGCCACACCTCTTCTCATCAATCCTACAGAGGCCACACCTACTTTCATCTCTCACTTAAATGGGGGGCCATGGCGTTTTTCATCAATCTTACACCGGCCACACATCCTTTAATCTCTTACGGAGAACCCACACCTTCTTCCTTTATAGTTCTTATAGAGGTAAACACACATCCTTTCATTGATCTTACACCCTTTCACTGATTTCATTGGGTTTTACAGACCCACAGGCCACACCACCATCACAAGGACCGAACGGGCCAGGCCTTTTTTTATTAGCGTGATGCATTCAGAAGCCACCTCTTCTTTACTGGGACTGACAGAGGCCACACAAGTCCATGATGCTCAGAGGCCACGCCTCCTTTACTAGGACTCACAAATCGAGGCCACACCTTGAAGCCGCCTAATGTTTGGTGCATTGTTTAATGGACAAAGCAGCTTTATAGAAATCTGAATATACCCTTTTTTACTTCTCCCTAATCAGCTAATAAGCACACAGGCCATGGCGCTATATTTCTTACTCACAGGCACAGATTAAGAAAATCTTGTACTACTCTTTATTACTAAATCTCGTTCTTCTTATTTTGGCGTTGTATTCGAAAATAACTAGGTTAGCGTCTAAATCATTACCCATAATGCACTTTGCACCAGACTGTACTGAACTCTGGACAGGAAAGAGCAGGAAGTAGATTTACATTTCTTGTAAATACCTAGCATCCCTTCATGCTGTTGCATCAGTAACACAGCCATAAGTGTAGGTTCATTTCTGTCTCTTGATTAACGGCATGTGACTTCAGTTTAAAGACACAAAGCGTGTTAACGTTCTGATGCACTGATTCTATGACGAATCTGCATAAAGTGGTTAAAAAAAAATCCGGTTTTTAATTGTGATTTAATCAAAGCGATTTTAACACTAATATACTAAACGTATACAGAATATAAGCGTACGAGCTGTAGTAAAAGTATGGGATATTAGTTTGTGTAATTTTTCACAATTTTATAGGTAGAAAGCAATCTAGATTTAAATCCCTGTTTGTCTTAAGGACCGGATCTTTCAGTAGGTTGTACGTGTGATGGCATCTCATAGTAGAAATCATTGTTGTCTTACTGGCATCAGATAATTTATTTTTTAATATTCTCAATAAATGGTATTTTATTGTTTAACTGCCTGTGTTTCGAGTCCTTATTCAGGCTACGCTTATTATAACAGAAGAAGCAAAGGTCATTAGATCAGTAGCTGATACTAAGTGTGTTTATGGTTTAATTATAATCATGTAAATTTTTTAAAAAGATTATCAATACGTCTGAAAGACGAATTTACCCTCCTGTTTGGATTATTCTTATTCTTGGTTTCCTAAAAGACAATCACACAAAACTAGCTAGCAATTCGGCAACAGGCAGTTGGAAATCATGACATGTGATCATATTTTGTTACCGATCCGAACATTGTGTAACACACGTTCACCATATGAACTAAAAATAGACTAAAAACACACCTTATGTTGAAAAGTCATTGAGTTCATTTTATTCTAAGCCACGTCTTTGATTTTTCACTAACAGAACAGCTAGATGCTCCACTGTTGTAATGAGAGGGGAAAATACAGTATCATTTTGATCACAGATGACAAACTGGGTAAGGATGGCATTTTCAGTATCACTGAGCTGTAGAGAGTGCGATCTCTGTTCAGTGGAAGATGCAGCGCTAAATATAGCAAGCTCCCTGAGTAGCCTGGAGTGACGTCACGGCCAAGCTGGAGTTAGAAAGGACAACAGGATGATATTGTTCTTTTATATGTACATGGTTTTTTCTCATCATCATCATCATTATCATACTAAATGCCATCAAATCAAAGACTAATACTAAAATAAATAAGACTCGTTTATAGGAGCAGTACATATTAATACTTTTCAAATAAGAACGCTCTGGTGTTCCCTTTACACACTGTAAAATCCATAAACAAAACAATGCATGATAAGCACATAAACATACGATATGTGTGTGTATGTGTATATATTTGGCACAAATCACCCAGGGCCTTGTTGTTGATCTTAATCCTCTGTGATGTTAATCCCTCTTCTGTGAGATCATAACAGCTTATGGATTCTGTTCACGGTGGAACAACTGCTGTGCTGTGGAAATGATTTGAATCAGTTTTATTTGCTGCCATATTACACTTCATCCTGTTAGACTCTAAGCAGCTAATTTCATAGTTTTCATATGAGTCTGCTCCCAGCTAAGCTCACAGTGTTGAGGTGAATAAGATGCAGAGTAAGCATAGGCAAAAAACAATCCTGTGCTTGAGCTAACCGTCTTGTATTTTTATATACAGTGGTGTGAAAAACTATTTGCCCCCTTCCTGATTTCTTATTCTTTTGCATGTTTGTCACACTTAAATGTTTCTGATCATCAAACACATTTAACTATTAGTCAAAGATAACACAAGTAAACACAAAATGCAGTTTTTAAATGATGGTTTTTATTATTTAGGGAGAATAAAAATCCAAACCTACATGGCCCTGTGTGAAAAAGTAATTGCCCCCTTGTTAAAAAATAACTTAACTGTGGTTTATCAGACCTGAGTTCAATTTCTGTAGTCACCCCCAGGCCTGATTACTGCCACACCTGTTTCAATCAAGAAATCACTTAAATAGGAGCTACCTGACACAGAGAAGTAGACCAAAAGCACCTCAAAAGCTAGACATCATGCCAAGATCCAAAGAAATTCAGGAACAAATGAGAACAAAAGTAATTGAGATCTATCAGTCTGGTAAAGGTTATAAAGCCATTTCTAAAGCTTTGGGACTCCAGCGAACCACAGTGAGAGCCATTATCCACAAATGGCAAAAACATGGAATAGTGGTGAACCTTTCCAGGAGTGGCCGGCCGACCAAAATTACCCCAAGAGCGCAGAGACAACATCTGAAGAACTGCAGGCCTCACTTGCCTCAATTAAGGTCAGTGTTCACGACTCCACCATAAGAAAGAGACTGGGCAAAAACGGCCTGCATGGCAGATTTCCAAGGCGAAAACAACTTTTAAGCAAAAAGAACATTAAGGCTCGTCTCAATTTTGCTAAAAAACATCTCAATGATTGCCAAGACTTTTGGGAAAATACCTTGTGGACCGACGAGACAAAAGTTGAACTTTTTGGAAGGTGCGTGTCCCGTTACATCTGGCGTAAAAGTAACACAGCATTTCAGAAAAAGAACATCATACCAACAGTAAAATATGGTGGTGGTAGTGTGATGGTCTGGGGTGTTTTGCTGCTTCAGGACCTGGAAGGCTTGCTGTGATAGATGCCATCTGTTCGTCAACTCAAGCTGAAGCGATCTTGGGTGCTGCAGCAGGACAATGACCCAAAACACACCAGCAAATCCACCTCTGAATGGCTGAAGAAAAACAAAATGAAGACTTTGGAGTGGCCTAGTCAAAGTCCTGACCTGAATCCTATTGAGATGTTGTGGCATGACCTTAAAAAGGCGGTTCATGCTAGAAAACCCTCAAATAAAGCTGAATTACAACAATTCTGCAAAGATGAGTGGGCCAAAATTCCTCCAGAGCGCTGTAAAAGACTCGTTGCAAGTTATCGCAAACGCTTGATTGCAGTTATTGCTGCTAAGGGTGGCCCAACCAGTTATTAGGTTCAGGGGGCAATTACTTTTTCACACTGGGCCATGTAGGTTTGGTTTTTTTTTCTCCCTAAATAAAAAAAACCATCATTTAAAAACTGCATTTTGTGTTTACTTGTGTTATCTTTGACTAATAGTTAAATGTGTTTTGCAAAAGAATAAGAAATCAGGAAGGGGGCAAATAGTTTTTCACACCACTGTATGTAGCTCTGAGGAATAGTTCTCAAGTCACTCCAGTTCCTGTACCTAAGCAGCTTCAGAGAAATGTTTTTCGTTTGTTAAGCCACACAGTGACCTATAAATCATTCAAGCATAATAAACATCTAATTTAAAGCATGAACCAGTGAGAACCCGGTGCAGGTGATGACAGGTTATCAGACTGGTAGTTAGTATACTGGGGATGCTGAATGCTGAGAGGTTGAAACAGACGAGAGGGGAAACGAGATTGCTGCTGACGTTGTTACATTTACTGCGATTGCCTGTCACAGTCAGAAATCTTTGGTCTAGTTCAATTCTTTATTTATTATAAATAAACGACAAAGTGTTTAGGACTTTTGCATAATACCGTATAAACAACAAAACACTCCATGTTGAGCTGCTGTGGGAATATAATCAGGTGTAACAACAGGTGTAAAAACGTTAGTTATCAGCATGTGTTTATTCCTGTTACACTGCAGCAACTTCACATCTTTTGGAGTTTTTTATGAATTCATAATTAAATAATAAAATTTTGTTTTAATTTATTGTTTATTGTGTGTTTACTTGATATTATGGCAGCTATAAACCATTTATAACTCATGTTTATCATTGTACTGTATATCCCACTCATATTTATTCTGTATATACTGTATCATACAGACACTTATACTTTTGCAGTTATACTTTTTTTTTTTTTTTTACTATATATTAACACACACACACTAAAAACTCCAACTAGATGTTGAGCGGATTAATATTGTATTGTTAACTTCTTACAATGGAATTTATTGTGACAACATTTAACATTGTGTTTATGAAATCTTTGAAGACACAGAGTGAATAAACTAAAAAATGAAAGCTGAACCAGCAATTTACCTTCGCTGAGATGCAATTACATCGTTCATAAGACCTCCTGCTCCCCTCTCGCCGAACTGACCCCGTCAAACTGCACTAGGGAGGTGAAGATGGCTGTTTTGTAAACTCTTTACTCTGGGGAAGTATTAATGTTTTATTTAAATAATATATGTTTCAGTCAGCTTAGAGATATTTTAGACAGTTAGCGTTATATACATGAGGTGGATGTGTTTCCACTTATGCTGAGGTGAGCTTGGCTAACGTTTGGCTTCATGTTACTGAACTGTACCCTAGGGAGCTAAACTTTAATGAGCGTATCTATCGTTTTTCTCAACTTTGCCCTGATGTTTACCCTGCAACAGCGACCAGCTCCACCCCAGCACACATGACTGTGCAAGCGCTCAGCTAACGAAAGTTCAAGAGAAACTCAGAAGCGCTTCAGTGCTCTGTAAGATAAAGGATATAAAAACTGCAAGAGTCGCTAATTTACGAATGTTACATTTGTTAACTAATTTGTATGACCCATGAATACCTGGTTGATTAAAAACATCACTCCAAACATATAGTTACTCCTGAGAATGACAAAGTAAAACCTTTGAATAATCAAACCCTTTTGAATATGAAACTCTTTTACACACTCTGGTGATGTATAGCTTCATTAAAGTTGTTTGATTTATTATAACTAGATATTTTGTGAAATTTATCATCTTTGACTTTACAAGACTTTTCTTGTTCCTTTTAACAGCGCTGTGCTTTTTAGGTTTCGGTCAGGGGGTGACGGATGGTCTTTTAGAGCTACAAGAGGAGCAGTTGGAGGGGACTGTAGTCCTTGAGTGATGTTTGGTCAGATCTGTACAATAAACACTAAATTCCAAAAGGATTGGACTTATATCTATGAAGCCCTCCAAACGATTTGCATTAAACTTGGAGAGACATCCTGTCCTCCGATTTACATGTTGACAAACTTCTGTTGCTTTTTTTTGTCGGACACATCGGGAAACATTCTTTAAAAGTCAAATCTTTGCTAGTGTTTAAAAATGGAAGTAGAATCAGTAAGAGATTGATAAGCATTTGGTGTTATCATGGTACTTTACCAAACTTAAAGCAAAACTGAACCTGTATTCTTCTGTTTTAGAATAAAAAATAATGTTTGCGCATTTTAATTGTAGGAGTTCTTTTAGGCTCATAACCCTATAGAGAAATATAATTGAACCCACAACCAATACTACTTGAGCTGATACATCTAGTATGTATGTATGTATGTATATATACACACACACACATACACAGATACATATATACACACTAGACGTGCCCACAACTTTGTTTGCGTGGAATTTAATTGCACGGTTTTAAAAGCATGTTAGAAAAAACGTACAATGCCATCTGTTGATCTGTATGAACTAAAATTTTTACACATTAAGGTGGAGTGCGTAGAATGCAGGTGTGAGATCGCATTTATTAAGTAGATTTCAATTGCTCACAAAAATGTACAGCGCCATCCATTGAAACAATGCCTATATGTTACCTCAAGCTTGGCCAGATACACCTGTGGAAACCCCATTAAAATTTGTTCAGTAGTCTTTATGTGATGTGTCCACAAACAAACAGACAAAAAAAATAAAAAATCTAGATATGTTTTATCACTCATCTTACGTCCTTTAAAAATTTCTTTTTTCGCAAACATCTTTAAGGTGCCAACTTTGTAAATTTTGGGGGTTTTCACAGATGTATCTGGCCAAGCTTGAGGTAACATATAGGCTACGTTTCATTGCAGTCGGCCCACAGGAAGAAAATATATGCTAATTTGAATTTTAAATAAAAAACACCCTCAAAATTCAACAGATGGCGCTGTACTTTTCTATAAGCAATGGAAATCTACACGATCACACCCCATGGTTTTGTATGTGTACTTTGCACAATGTCAATAAAGTTACCTAATCGAATCTAATCTAATCCCATTTTATCTAATCTAATCTAAATAGTGACCCAGTGATAAATTCACCAGCCTCTCTTTATCTTCTCCCAAAGATATGAGGACAAAAACCGTGGGTGTCACGGTTACATATACCTAGAAATACCTCCTAGAAACCTAGAAACCTCAAAGTAGCAGAAACTCTTTTGTCCTAAATATTTCTGAAATCTTTACTATTACAAAATGCTGGTACTGGAGACACCTTCCACAAAAATGTCTCCTTACAGAAAACTGTATCATTGTAAATCAGCTGTGGCCTATAGAAATGATTATGCATCAGAACGAGTGCATTAAAGTATACCTGTACTACCATCAGAGCTGCTGTTTAGATTAGAAAACTAATCAATGACTTCTATAAGGTTTACATCAGAATACAGAACTCAGCATCACTGTGGTTGAAAGTAAAGCAATAAATTACAAAGGAATTATACATTATACACAGCATATTATCTAAATGTGTGCATACTGTACACAATTCTTAAATACAGACACAGATATCAGACTTTTGACAAAGCATCTATATTTAGCTGTCTCAAGAACACTTTAACAGCAGCAACTACAGTGTGACATACAGTAGTGTCAGTGCGAGTTAGGCAGGAATAAACTGTATTCGTATTTACACTTAGTACATTAGTTTAGTATACAAGGTGGCATCAAAAAGGCTTTGAGACTAGATTGATTTAAAATCACATGAAGCATTTATGTGTCAGTGTGCCAGAAGACATAATCCTGTGTAGTCCGGGAGCAACTTCTGTTCTGACCACGTCCATTACCACGTCTGTGATTTCATCATGGACAGCAAGTTAGAACAAATGACGAACGTGAAATTCAGCGTGAAACTGGTTAAATCTGTCACCGAGACATTTGACATGATTCGGCAAGTTTAAAGCGATACTGCAATGAGTCGACCGAGGTGTTTTAAGTGGCATGTGCACTTCAACAGCAGAAGAACATCACTGAAAGACGAAGAGAGATCAGAAAGACCTTCAATGAGCTCAAATTCTTGAAAACTTTGAAAACTTGATGACGTTGTACAATGATCGTCAGAGAACTTACGTACCCACCCTACTAGTCAGGTGGTAATTAATAAAGTGTTAATAAGTGTTCATTTATATAATAATTTTAGTATTAAAAGAAGTAAGTAGGTGGCACTAGTGGCTTAGTGGTTAGCACTGTTGGCTTGCAACTCCAGGTTCCAGGTATGATTCACGGCCAGGTACGATTCCCGCTTCTGTGTGCATGGAGTTTGTATGTTCTTCATGTGCTAGGTGGGTTACCTGCGGGTACTCCAGTTTCCTCCCACAGTCCAAAGAATTTAGGCTAACAGAATGTATACAGAATTAAGCGGTATAGATGATTAGTGACTGAGTGAGTAATATGTAACAAAGTACTTTCTTGTAAACAGAGCTAATCTCGAAAGTTTTTGATACCATCTAGTAAGTATTGAATAGTATTAATTCTACACATGACAAAAAAAACAGCTAAGCTTTGCTATTTATTATTTTACATTTGATTATTTAGTTATTTAGTTCATTTTGTTCTTTTAAAAGTAACAGAGCCCTTAATGAAGTTAATGCTTGAGTAAAAATGACATAAATGACTCATGATACAATAAAACCTTGAACGTAAACTATATTGTGTATAAAGGTAACAAGTTTGTTCTATAATATACAGTGTGCTAGTATTTGTCTTATAGAAGATTGTGGTGTGTCAGGAGATGTGTGTGGTGAGATGGCGGAGGAACTCTCCCCTGGTGGTGGTATGTCCGGGGAACACGGCGTGGCAGAACTCGCACACCTGGGATTGCAGCGTAACACGGGACATCAGCATCCCACCCGCATCGCTCAACATCTCGCTGGTCAGGAATGACGAGGACCACGGACGCTGCGGTACACAACACCAGTGACATGGTTAAAACCGGAAAAACCCACTGTTCAGTGATTCTGCACCATGCATGGCTGTTTATCTGCAAATAAACATCCTCATAACAATATAACTGTTCTATTAGAGTCATTGTAAAAGGCTAAATCACAGTACAGACTTTTAAAAAGTTAAAATTTGAACCCTGAAATGTTCTTCAACTTGTCCACTCTGAGGGTGGCCTTAAAGCTATCTGAAGAACACATTTTAGAAGCGTTTCATATACTGCCTTAGACTAGAAATCACATGTAGTTCTACTTTTTATGCCTAAATAGAACCACTTTTGGCAGAACAGGACCATTAACTCTCTAGAGAATCCTTGAGAAACCATAAAAAAAAAAGTTAAATGTAGAACCCTAGACTGTCCTTCCCCGTGTTTCTCTAGCAAAGAACATACAGGTTTGATGTATAATCAAAAAGAAACGTTTACTATCCAAAAAACTCTTAAGGAGTGTGAATTTTACACTTTTTGGAGAAAGAACTTTAAAACGTTTTTTTTTTTAACTTCATCTTCTGGGGGAACCATAAAGGACCTACAACAGAAAGTTTCCCTTTTAGAGAGAACTTAGAGAGAAGCACAGAACCGTTAACAGACTGTTTAGCTGGGGGGGACCTTAAATGTTTGATGTAAGTTCCTACACCAAGCTCTTCTACAGAGTTCTTCAACAAAATGTTTACTTACCCTAAAGGAGTACGACCTTGTTAGAATGTTAAGAACCCCTAACTATTCAAATAACCCTGATACAACACTTTATTACTGAATAAAATGCTTTTATGACAAAGGTTAAAATTTGAACGAAAAGGCTTGTTTCCATCTTAATCATAAAAATTCTATGTTATTGTTCTTTTGGTTAAGGAGTGGACTATCTGATGCACACACACGCATCTAGACTGTGGCTGGGTTTACATCATTGGCTGGGAATCATGTGGGTGTAGGAAACCTACAGTACCACTGCACCACCAATGCCCCAATCTTAACTGTTAAAACCTTGATCTTCTGGGAGAACTTCTAATGGTTCCATGTAAAGCCTTTCAACAGAGAGGGTTTTAGAATTCTAAGGGGAACATTTTTAAAAAGCAAAGAACATTTAAAAATCCTTTGAAATTTTTGAGATACACCATTATTTAAAAATTACAATTCAGTTATTTGTCACCTGTTTCAACAGCACAGTGATTTTTTCACATATCCTAGTTAATAAGCTGGGGTCAGAGCATAAGGTCAGTTAGGATACAGCGCCCCCTGGAGCAGACAAGATTAAGAGACTTGCTTGAGGGGTCAAAAGTGGTAGCTTTGAACCAACGACTTTCTGATCAGTAACTCAGAGCATTAACCGTCTGAGCCGTACTGCCCCATCTTCAATCTAGAACTTCAAAGCAATCTTCAAAATGTCACTATGTGGGGAAAGTTACAACCTTTTAAAGAACCCTCTAAGCAGTAGCCTTTTTCAGACAACTAAAGAAGTCTGAATATTGTAGCTGTCTCATTACTGAATAATGAACTCTTAAAAACTAGAACGCAAAAATTTTTTTTAGCTTATCCGTCTCGAAGGGAAATCTTAAAGCTTTTTATAAATCATGACCACCTGGGAAAACCCTTAACTGTTTCATGTTGTGTTAAATAAAAAAATATATTAAAAAAAAAAAATCCCAGCAGTTCTATGTATTGCCCTATATCAGTTTTCATTTTAGGGAGCTTTTCAAGAAGAGCTGTTTTTTAGATAAAATTAATTTTTTTTGTAGTTTTTCTGTACAAAAAAAAGAGAGAAAATATATACTAACAATCTTTAATGTTCTATGTGGCCTACGAAATCTTGTGTCGGATTAAAAAACGAGGTGCTGAGCCCTACAGGTGGTTTAATTCACAGTACCTCTAAGTAATTAAACTTGTAGTGAAATAAATATATATATATATATATATATATATATATATACAGTGGTGTGAAAAACTATTTGCCCCCTTCCTGATTTCTTATTCTTTTGCATGTTTGTCACACAAAATGTTTCTGATCATCAAACACATTTAACTATTAGTCAAAGATAACACAAGTAAACACAAAATGCAGTTTTTAAATGAAGGTTTACGTTATTAAGGGAGAAAAAAAACTCCAAATCTACATGGCCCTGTGTGAAAAAGTAATTGCCCCCTGAACCTAATAACTGGTTGGGCCATCCTTAACAGCAATAACTGCAATCAAGCGTTTGCGATAACTTGCAATGAGTCTTTTACAGCGCTCTGGAGGAATTTTGGCCCACTCATCTTTGCAGAATTGTTGTAATTCAGCTTTATTTGAGGGTTTTCTAGCATGAACTGCCTTTTTAAGGTCATGCCACAACATCTCAATAGGATTTAGGTCAGGACTTTGACTAGGCCACTCCAAAGTCTTCATTTTGTTTTTCTTCAGCCATTCAGAGGTGGATTTGCTGGTGTGTTTTGGGTCATTGTCCTGCTGCAGCACCCAAGATCGCTTCAGCTTGAGTTGAGGAACAGATGGCCAGACATTCTCCTTCAGGATTTTTTGGTAGACAGTAGAATTCATGGTTCCATCTATCACAGCAAGCCTTCCAGGTCCTGAAGCAGCAAAACAACCCCAGACCATCACACTACCACCACCATATTTTACTGTTGGTATGATGTTCTTTTTCTGAAATGCTGTGTTACTTTTACGCCAGATGTAACGGGACACGCACCTTCCAAAAAGTTAAACTTTTGTCTCGTCGGTCCTCAAGGTATTTTCCCAAAAGTCTTGCCAATCATTGAGATGTTTTTTAGCAAAATTGAGACGAGCCTTAATGTTCTTTTTGCTTAAAAGTGGTTTGCGCCTTGGAAATCTGCCATGCAGGCCATTTTTGCCCAGTCTCTTTCTTATGGTGGAGTCGTGAAAACTGACCTTAATTGAGGCAAGTGAGGCCTGCAGTTCTTTAGATGTTGTCCTGGGGTCTTTTGTGGCCTCTCGAATGAGTTGTCTCTGCGCTCTTGGGGTAATTTTGGTCGGCCGGCCACTCCTGGGAAGGTTCACCACTGTTCCATGTTTTTGCCATTTGTGGATGATGGCTCTCACTGTGGTTCGCTGGAGTCCCAAAGCTTTAGAAATGGCTTTATAACCTTTACCAGACTGATAGATCTCAATTACTTTTGTTCTCATTTGTTCCGGAATTTCTTTGAATCTTGGCATGATGTCTAGCTTTTGAGGTGCTTCTCTGTGTCAGGTAGCTCCTATTTAAGTGATTTCTTGATTGAAACAGGTGTGGCAGTAATCAGGCCTAGGCGTGACTACAGAAATTGAACTCAGGCGTGATAAACCACAGTTAAGTTATTTTTTAACAAGGGGGGCAATCACTTTTTCACACAGGGCCATGTAGATTTGGAGTTTTTTTCTCGCTTAATAACGTAAACCTTCATTTAAAAACTGCATTTTGTGTTCAATTATGTTATCTTTGACTAATAGTTAACGGTTTTTAATGAGCAGAAACATTTAAGTGTGACAAACATGCAAAAGAATAAGAAATCAGGAAGGGGGCAAATAGTTTTTCACACCACTGTATATATATATATATATATATATATATATATATATATGGTGACTTTACCCGTTGTTGTTGTTG
Source organism: Clarias gariepinus (assembly GCF_024256425.1). Lineage (NCBI taxonomy): Eukaryota > Metazoa > Chordata > Actinopteri > Siluriformes > Clariidae > Clarias > Clarias gariepinus. Next base: position 4,391,365 of record NC_071122.1, on the reverse strand, counting down.
ATGATGTTGTTGTTTAGGTGTTTGGCTGTTGTACCAGCGCTGCTCGACCTGACGTAACTCATCCAGGATACTGCGCTCCTCGGTCTCATGCTGTCCTGACGCCGACGCTGCTCCATCCACCTCCTCCTTCTCCTGCACAGGCTTCAGGTGCAGTCTGTTCAAAGCTCCAGCAAGCGGGAAAACCGCAGAATCATCTGGAACCCAAAGAGCACAGACACACACATCTCTAATTTCCTCCATCTCTAATTTCTACTCCCACATGCTATCAGAAGCTGTGGATTAAAATGAAGACACACTGTGGACTTAAAATAAATCTAAGCATCATAATGCTGTGAAGTCTTCTTAACACTTCACCACTCTGCAGTCTTTCCAGGACACACGATATCACGTACATGCACGCAATGCACCGCGCAGCAAAACCTTTTACTAGGAATATATACAAAACAATGTGGAAGAATGAAAAGTTAGCTCTTAATCACATAGTTTTGAATCACTGAAGAAGGCTGAGATCTTCAGACCGGGTCTCTACAGCCCTGTTAACACTGACTACACACCAGACCCAGGAGAGAACCTGTGAGCGTGTCACTGTGGTCTGAATGCTGTGATGTTCTCACTGTGTATTTACAGAACACTGATGATTCAGAGAACGGTTAAGCTCTGTTTTCACACATATTCACATAAAAGGACACAGAATAATGGACATGGCAGTGTAATAACTGTAAAGATCACACATACTGTACCTGTAATAACTGCAGGGTGTAAAGCAGGGGTGTGTGTCTGAGCAGGAGAGGGGTGTGTGTGAGCCACTTGTTTGTGTATGTGAAATGCTTGTGCTCGGTCCGCTGTGTGGGACATTCCCGATAAATCTCGTCTGTACTGAACTGGCTCGGAATATAAGTCTTCAAAAATCCCATTAAAGACTGGGACCATACCTAAGGGAGAACAAGACAAAGTTATACACTAAGGAGACGCGGCCTCTGTGTATCAGTCACACTGAAGGAGGCGTGGCCTTTGTCTATCAGTCATAGTGAAGGCGGTATGGCCTCTGTGTATCAGTCACAGTAAAGGAGGTGTGGCCTCGCCATCAGTCACAGTTAAGGAGGTGTGGCTTCTGTGTATCAGTCTCAGTAAAGGAGACTGTGGTGTCTGTGTACCAGTCATGGAGAAGGCCAGTCTGACACTCCTACATACTGTATGAAGCGTGACCTCTGTGTTTATCAGTAAAGGTCACATCGCCCCAAATCTTAATGCTTAAACTTTGCAGAAGAGTAAATCTAATGGCATTATTTTGATTTGTTGATGCTTTACTTGTTTTCTTTTGTACACTGTGCTGATTAATCATTGAATTACTATAAGAACGCCGTTGAAGTTGAACTTCAAGCAGCAATCGGATTAATTATTTTATATCATATCATACAGACTATTTCCCTCACATTAGTTCTTTGCTCATTATTCCATGTAAGTAATTACATGTATTCCATGGAAACTCCTAGTTTATCAGTAATTAAAACACTTCATTCTGTTGTAGCTTTAGCTGTGAGCAGATCTTGGTTTATATTAGCATTCAGTGTGTCCTCGGTGTGAACGTACCTTGTTGTCTTCTCAGTGCCTCTGTGAGCTGTTGTAACATTTCGGTTTGTTTCAGACATAGTAACTGCAGACGGAGGAACTCCTGATACAGAGCTGTGTACGCTTCCTCCATCTCACACTCACTGTGTGTCTCGCTGCGTTTCACAGTCAATGTCCTGCTTTAGTGCTGCTCGTCAAACTGAGTCATCCAGTCGCGTTGGGCTGGAAGAGGAACAGAGGGGGAAAAGAAAAAAAGGGAACATGCGGGTGACTTTAAATCATTATCAACTGGCCGGATGTCAGTGCTGAAGCTAGGGACACACACTACAACACTAAATAGCTTTCACAGCAGGCCATTCATGTAACCATAATGGAAAAGACTGCATCATTGTCCAGGTCACCTTTTCTGAAAGTACTTTTGAATAATAGTGAAACTGTTGATGCTATCTGCACAACAAATCCTCCAAGATCCAGGCAAGCCACAATCACAGCTGCTATCATACTTAATAGTATAAAAACTAAAGAAAAAATTAATAAATAAAATCCCTGCATCTTTGCTATTGGGTTAAACAAGACAGATCATTTATACTAGCACAATAGGTGATATAAGAGAAAAGGTACACTAGTGCAAAAAAAGAGTAACACATAATACTGTCCTAAATGACACCTACAATAGCATGCTAAAAAGTAAAACAGTCCTAGAAAAGCTGTAATAAACAGTACATAAATCATATGGCACGTTTATTACCATACTAAACAATATGCTATAAAAGCAGCCCATAAGAACCCATTGAGACAGCGGTGAGACCCCCCTTTTAAATGTTTTGGAAAGTTCCATATTCAGCTTTATCCTTGACTTTAAATCATGAATTCTCTATGTGACATCTAAATTATGTGACAATCTGTGAATTTGTTGACCATGACATCGCCTCCGAAAGTGGTGGTGTGTATCTGGGAAGCATACGTGACCAAACTAGATCATTTTAAAAAGAATGTTATTGTTTTTTAAAAGTGAGATGCATCCCATTTAACAATCCAACTGATTTATTTACATGTCACATTATATTTTTATTCTGTTATGACTGCATTTCTTGAACAAATAAAGAAAATATCGCTGTGACATACGTATGTCACATAGAGCTTTTAACCCTAAATTTGTCAGCAAAAATGCCATGTGACGTCTTTCAAAGTGTGCTCCATGTGGTCTGTGTGGTTTATGTTACGTACTCATGTGCATGTACTTAAAGGAGAAATGGGTCTGGGCTCTTCTGGTTTAACAGTATGAAAAACTGGGAATTTAAGGGAATTAAAGGCTCTATTTTGCCATTTGTTATGGGATTTTTTTTTTTAAAGAAATGGTTTGAACAAAGTGTCATTGTGCATGTCACATTATGCATACATACGAGGGTGAGTCAAAAATTCTCTGGCTGTAGAATCTATTTATTTAAAACAGCAAATACATATTTTTTCCATATAATCTCCTTGCTTTTCAATACACTTTATCTGTTAACAAGTAAAAAAATGTTTTAGGTTGAGCTGCGAGCCATAAATGCACAGCTACCTTCACTTCATAATTACAAGTAAATCTTCGTCCTCTAAGGGCCCAGGGGACCAAACAGGTGAAAGATCAAGTCTATAGGGAGGACAATTTAACACCTTAAAAAAAGTTTTTGAGTGTCAACATTGTGGGCAGAAGTGTGTGGACCTTTGCAGTCCTCTGCGTTTAAACCTAAATTCAGTCTTCAGCTCTTTAAATAAGCACCTACTGTAATGAGCACTGTTGATTGTTGAACCTTTTTTCCTTGAGAATCACAGAAAATTGTTAGGATTGATGAATTTTCCAGCGGATTATGGGTAATATTTTCCCATGCTCAGTCTCACCATGCATGCGTCATTTGTATAATCAACATCCAAGCGCACGTGTACTTTTTATTATAACATTGTGACCATGTATGTGTGCATACGTAAAGCAAAAGCAAGTGTCATTAGAAAGGTTTCTTGTTGAAGATTCAGACTCTCTCGCTCACAGAGCAGTAATTCCGTTAGTGTGTGTGCGCGGAACGGTTCCATGACAAAGTCATGAATAGTAAAAATAATACAAATTAACATGCACTTTACCTTTGTAAAGAACCCGACCGAGCAGTGTTTCTGTTAGTGTGTGTGTGTGTGTGTGTGTGTGTGTGTTTGTGTGTGAAAGTCAGCAAACAGTAGCCCCCTCCCTCCTCCTCTCCTCTTGCCTTCACTAACAGAAACACTGCTCAGTCGGGATTCTTTTTGAAGGTAGAGTGCAGGCTAATTTTATTTATTTTTTTACTTTACAGCAGTGAGTTCTATTTTATAAAATGAGTGGTATAATGTGTGTGCTCACACTCGAGTACCACCCCTCTTCTCTCATCTTACTTCAGCTTCACAAACACACACTAACAGAAACACTGCTCTGTCGGAGTTCTAAGGTAAAGTGCAGGTTAATTCATTTTAATTTTACTTTATATTTTGTATTTACTATTTTTGTGTCAGGAAGGACATTCTGCATAAAACCTGTGAATAGTGGTGACCCCAAAGACTAACAACAACATTAATTGTAGACTGCGTATACTTACCTAACATACAAAAATAAAAAAATCTATAAATAATAAAAAATCTCTATTTAAATAAAAAGCATGCTGGCATCCTAATATGTCAAAAACAAGACAAAAGGCCACCCATACTATTGTACTATATAATATGCAAATATTATAAAAGGTATAATTACATTACACTAACATTAGGGCACTTATACTAACATACTAAATATGGTATATGGTATATGTACTATAAAAAGTATTTGACCAAACCTCTTAATTGTTGAATTCAGGTGTTTCAATCAGGCCTGTTATACCCAGTAAAGGACAATCTTAATGCTTCAGTATACCAAGACATCTTGAACAATGCTATGCTTCCAACTTTGTGGCAACAGTTTGGGAAAGGTCCTTTCATACTCTATCATCATGACTGTGCCCCAGTGCACAAAGCAAGGACTAGAAAGAGATGGTTTGATGAGCTCGGTGTGAAAAAAACCTGACTGGCCCGCGCAGAGCCCTGACCTTGACCCCATCAATCACCTTTGGAATGAAATGGAACGGAGATTGCGAGCCAGGGTGTTAATGCTGTTGAATTTTGTTTATTTGAATATTTTATATTTATATATTAAAGCCTTTGATGTAAATAGTTTGTTAATAATTAATGACAGAATTTCATATTATATATATATATATAAATAGAGAAAACATGACGTATTACACCATGTTATAGTTAATTGTAATTGTTAAGATGTGACGTAATGTGTCTCGTGAGAAAGCAAGGGAGATTTAGCGGGAAATTCAGTAAGATCTCTCCCATGGACTGCAGGTGAGCGGATGTCTCCCACGAGGCTCTGCTATTAAAAGTAGGACAAGGGGACTCAAGAATTTAAGCACCTCTTTTCATGACAAGCGGCCAATGAGGTATTATGTCCCTGTAAACTTTTCATGTTCATGTTTGCACATGCCTTGTATTTGTATTGAAGTTCATGTAAATGCTAGGGAGTAAATTGCCAATGCATTTGTGATATTCATTTACGAATACAGTTCTCACGGCGTGAAAAAGAGATTCAAGCAATAAACGGCCGTTTCAAAGAACCGACCTGTGTCAGTGTTGTCGTGAAAGGAGCTACACAGGGCTTCTCATCCAACATCAGTGTCTGAGCTCATATAAGCTCCATTGAATGAATGGGCACAGAAACAAACAGAAACACTGCAGAATCTTGTGGACAGCCTTCCAAAAGGAGTGGAAGCTGTTACGGCTTCAAAAAGGGGATCAACTCCATATTGAAATATATGTATTTGTATACTGTACAATGCGATTGCAGTTTTGGCAAAAATACTTTTGTCCATATAGTGTAGTATAGGAAACAGTACAGCATGAATCTCATTACACTATTGACAGTATCATATCCTCACTACCATAGAACTTAGATACAAAAATAGCATGTTAAAAGCCTAAGCATGACACTATAAGCATTAGCACAGCACACAAAACAACAAGCCAAGAACACCACCATCATAATAATGTTTAGAAATACTTTACAGTAGTAAGAGATTTTTGGCGTTTCCATGGCGACAGCTGACCTCGTCCTATGTTAGCCAAAGTTCTAGCAAAGTTTTAGCCATAAACTCCAAAAATAGCGAAACATTACTGCTTTGAGAAGGACTTGTGAAGCAGTACATACCCAGATAAGACTTCTGTGTCCGACTGGAAGACCTGCTTTGCGCTAAACCGTGTGTATTTATGTGTTTAAAGATATGAAACTTGTCAGAATTGTTTACTGTGTGTGTGTAAAGGTTACTTCCGGGAGGCGCGTGCTTCCAGAAAGTGAAATCAGGAACCGAGAAATCCGCGCGCTGGGTCACGTGACACATCAACCTGTTAAGTCTGATTTTTAATTCAGTGATTAGTGATATAGCTCTGGGGGGGGGGGGGCACTGCATTTTAACTCCAGAAAACTACTGTACTGGAGGGTCATCAAGAGGAAGATGGAGGGTCACACACCAAACTGAGCATTTTTGCAACAAGAGTATAAAGTTACACAACAGCAGTGTGAAAAAAACTGCTGGAGAGCAGGACCAAACACATGAAAGCTGTGATTGCAATGTTTGGTGTAATTATTCCACCAAATACTGATTTCTTAATGTTATTAACACAATTTGTGCATTAACACAATTTGTTTACAAATTATTTGCATTAATAATCTTGGGTTATTTGTGATGATGTGTTGTGATGATGTCATTTCCTTTAAATATACTCTCTAAATACAACAGTTATATTTTGAATTTAGGAGAAATATTGTCAGCAGTTCTTAAAAAAATAAAAAAATAAAAATAAAAATTAAAGCTTGTTTATCACCAATACGTGCACCTGTAAGAAAAAAAAAGTGTTGTTTCTGACTGATTTTATATATATATATATATATATATATATATATATATATAACTATTTAAATTAGAGTTTTCATATGTATAATACTCGAGAATGTTGTACCTTTACTCATTCTACTCTAACTGTTTAGTCCAACCGTTCTATGATAACTACTATAAAGTTCATCTAAACAACAGACACGAAGAGCAGCTATTCTGTGTAATGAAGAGTGCTATTAAGGTAAGTTCTGTGTAAGAAATAAATACATGAAACAGGCAGTTAATAGGCAGGTTTGTATATGAAAGGAATCTTGTGTTGAATCTTTTGTGTTGTACTGATAGTTCCACAAGTTAATTATAATAGACAGTAACAGCACTGGAATGTTTAACTATATATCCCTTTACATAACAGAGCAATACAATCATTAATAAGACTAACTGTCGGTCACAGCATGAATGAAAGTAGGTCTATACAGTCCGCAATACTGTAGGAGGAGAGAGCAGCTGCGTGCCAAAAAACCACATTCAAAACTAGTCACAGAAGCACTCTTAGCAAGAACACACATCTGATAACATTGTGCCATCTTAAACAACATGCTGTCTCCCTTAGTGATCACTTTTAAGTTTTTCTGAATTTCCTCTGAACCCAACACCAGACTGTTCCCCAAATCCCTTTCTAACCCCTGATCAAGGGCACTACTTGATGTGTTGGACAAGGGATTGTACACCCTACATAGCACACTAGCTTTCCATTTAACACTATTTGAGATTCAACCCTGGAGCTGATATTCTAAAGCAGAATAAGCGGTAATATAAAGTAAATCTTGGATCAGATGGCTGAAAGACCAACAAAAACTAAAGTAAATCTCCTAAGTTTCTCAGGACTTTCCACCACCTCCATGGTTTATTCTGCTCACCTTTTGGCTACAGAGTACCTGTAAGAAATTACAACCAATTTTAGTGTTAATTACACTAACTGTCGTCCAGAGGCAGTTAGTTAGTTCCACCAGTTGTGGAAGTATATGTCTTGGCAGAGCAAAATAGCTGGGGTAATTGAAAAAAAACAACAACAATCTGTAGGTAATAAATGGTGCTTGGAACTGTTGTATACTGTACCTACTGAATATCAGCATGGCTGTTTAATGCAACACTGTTTAACAAATTCTAACAGAGGCAATATATGGACAATAAAACACCACACTTACTTCTTATCTCATCTTTTATAATATTATATTCTCTTAAATTCACAATGAATAATTATTTTTAAAAAAAAGATTTGAACAATACAAAATGGAAATAATAGTGAAGACGTAACCTGAGATTAAATAAAGAATGGTAAGAGGGTTGAACAAATCACTGACCGAAACAGAACTGAGGTATGAAAATTAAAGTCTAAAATTATAATATCAAATGAAATTGCTTAAACACAAACACACCAAATAACATTAGTGCCGTAACAAAAACACAGACCATCAATTTTCTTCACAAATTTGGTCTTTGAAACAGGAATAAAGTGAGTCACTTTATGCAAATGGCTTTCAACTTGCAGGCTTTAAATGCGAGTGGGTTTGGCAGCACGCTGTAAACAGGACCGTGAGTGGAATGCTGTGATGGAGGGATTAAAAAGCAAGTGTGTAAACATTACAGAGTTGAGATGAAGACCGCAGTGAGTCGAGGTGAAGAGATTTGTTCAGCAAACAGGAGGAAGGAGACGTGATACGGGGCTTGTGTTTAGGTCACTTGGTCACAGGTGGGTAGTTGAGCGTGAGCAGCGTCATACTGTGCAGTAAGAGCGAAATTTCAGATTCTGTGGAGTGAGAAAAAAACAAACATCTGAAGGAAAATCTGTGAATATATCAGAAGAAAGCTACATGCAGGAATGGTCTAATGTGAAATAAAGAAAGATGTTTATTTCCTTAATGATTTAAGATCTTTAATAATTGAGATACTTGGTCACTGGTGTAAACTGATTCATCCCTTTTATTCGCTACATAACTCTTGGGCAGATAGTATTTCAAAGAGCTAAAAAAGATCTGACTACATCAGAGGTCCTAAGTGTTATCTGCAGGAGCCAGTATGGCTTCAGGCGGTTATACTAGTTATGCGTTATACAGTTATACCAACTGTATAAACTCTATGTACACTTTATAGTTAACCGCGATGAACTGATTAAACAAGTGGATTCAGGTGCATCTCCTGCTCAGGTCGGATCAAAGTCCACAGACTGAAGAACCCTGGATTTATTGTGTATAAATGTGTATAGATTAACTGCGCTCAGTGTAAAAATCCGATGGTGAGTCGAAATTTATCCGCACTTATTTGACTAAATTTATAAAACAAATGCATCATTTTCCAACATTATCTCCTTGCTTTTCAATACACCATGTCCATCAGTCAACAAGCTTTCATATTCCCTCATTAATATGTTTTAGACTGAGTTTTGAGCCACGAATGCACTGCTATTTTCACTTTTTCATCAGAAGTGAATCTTCATCCTCATAGGGCTGCTTTCAGGTGACCAAACAGGTAAGAGTCCAATTGAATGGGATCAAGAATATAGGGAGGATGCTGTTAGACCTCAAAACTAAGTTTCTGTATATATATATATATATATTTGTCATGTCTGTAATATTATGTCTAAAACAATATACTATTTTCTAGGGCTGCAACAACTAATCGATAAAATTGATAATTATCGATAATGAAATTAGTTGTCAACGAATGCCGTTATCGATTAGTTGGGCTGCTCACGTCACTGAGGAGCGCAACCACAAGATGCACAAATACACACAGATACCTGTACACAGTCGCTCGCGCAATGGAGGTTACAAAAGCGTCTGCAGGAAAAAGCACGTTAAGATGTCCCAGACATTAAACGCCTCTAAGAAGACGGTAACCTGCACGCTATGCAAGACCGAGCTTTCATGGCATGTCATGCACGAACACTTAAAAAGAAAACATGTTGTGTCACAGATGGCGAAACGTCAGCAGGGTCAGTAAAAACTGTATCTCTTCATCGTGTAAAAGTTGTATAGTTTAAGTGCTTTTGTTTAAACTGTTTGCTAACTTCGGGACAGTCGCGCGCTACATCTGTTCACGTGCTACTCGCTAGCATCACATTGCGCAATCACCTCATGAGCAATAGTGATTAGTTAAATGGCGCTATTTTAGATTATCTTAAATTACACGGTGCAAATAACAGTAGAATATTACATTTAGTGATTGTTGTGGTTTTCAGCGAACGCAAATAACAGTACATTTGTGACTATCAGCTTTTTGCATTTCTACAGTTTTTTTTATAGTCCACTACAAAGTTAACTTGTAATTTACTGTGGTTTTACTTATGCATACATAGTTTTATTATACAAAATTACATTATTTTAGCTGTTTATATCTTATCAACTAAAAATATCAGTGTATTTATTTATTTATACTGTATATATTATATACATTTCATTTAAGGTTTAAAATGTCAAAATTAAAGATTATTAAACTCTATATGTGGCTTTTGCATTTTTAAAAATTCATTTTTATACATAAATAATATCCTGAATTATGATTTTTTTTTTTTATGTATAAGCAAAATATAAAATTGAAGAAGCGGTTAGGTTTTATCCGATTAATCGAAAACATAATCGCCCAACTAATCGATTATCAAAATAATCGTTAGTTGCAGCCCTACTATTTTCAAACGTACCTTAAAAAACACATTTATAACTACAATCACATAACAAAAAATTGGGCGCTATTAGTGCCTTTTTGAGTAGCACATACATGACTGACCTTTGACCTTTGCGGAGAACTCCAGCCACTGATGAAGCCACTCTTTACACTGACTGGAGGTCAGCCGGCCAGTGTTCAGCCCTCGAAAGTCACATGCCTAGTCGTTGAATATTAAAGTTACTCTCAAATAAAGACAAGGTTCCTGAGTGTAAAGAGTATGAAAAAATCTATATAAATATATATCACTGTTTGCAAAAGTTTTGCCAGCCACATCAAATGATGCTTTCTTACATTTCTGTGTTACAAACGTAATGCAAATGCCATCTATCAAATGTAAGGTGTAGTAAAATCATCTACATGATGTGACTCAATCAAACACAACACCACCCTTGAGAAGCGCCTCCTTTACATCTCACTAGATTTTGTGCTCGAACTCTAGAACTGTGGGTGCCAAAACTTTCTGTTAAACAAAAAGAGAAGTTCGTACTTGACTTATTTCTTCCTCATCGAGCTGATCGAGCCCGAGGCACAGCAGGGCGCGGTCCAGATAGAGCAGGTCCAGGGCTTTGGTGGTGAGCCGCCTCCGCACCAGGAAGCTGGGAAACCACACAATTACAGGGAACTGAGAACCTAACAACCTCTAGAAGAGGGAAAGAGAAGACAAAGAACAAGAGACAATGAATAAAAACTAGGAAAACAAAAAGCAGCTACAGCTTTCAATTTGATTCTGATTTTTAATAATATCATGATATCACTAATAATGAGCTAATCATCTAGTTCATACAATAATTACAAAAATTTATTGTAATAGCACATGTAGTGACAACAGTAGCCATCTCTCTGACATGAACTTAATTGCGACTTCAAGCTGATAAAAAGTATGACGTGTTGTTCTTTAATAAATAAACCATCGTGATGGTGAATTTCTGTATCATAAGAGGGATAAAACACTCCAGGACGTGCCATTGTAGGAAAATAATAAACTCCCGGTAAGTAACAACAATTGAACTTCAGGATCTTGCGTATAAATCGTCCTTTTTAATAATGTTATCATGAATTTTGACAAGAGGTGAGGAAAGAACAAATGGGGGAAACATAATGCAAGGGCGTTGCTGCACACTCACTGACCAGATGAGGAGGCTTCAGACACTGCATGCCCAGTGGAGAGGTCGTGAAGAAGACATCCCGTAGGCCATGGACCTCAGAGACTCTGGGGTGTTTCCCGTCCTGAACCTGCAGAACAAGTTTAACGTTACGCTCAACAAGTTAACCTGTGGGCGGAGCTTGTTTTAAACCTATCTATCCAATTAGAGGCAAATGAGATCACATGACAACATTGGTAACCTTTCGTACCAAATTAAGAGTTTTACAGCAATCCTACTCGTATGGAAAACTACTAAAAGTATTTATTTTTATTTGTAAGTTGTAGTGATAATAATGTACAGTGAAACCCCGGATTGCCAGTAACGCAATTTGCGAGTGTTCCGCAAGATGAGCAAGGATTTTTAATAAAATCTGACTTGGAAAACGAACAAGTCTTGGTTTACAAGTACCGAGTATCATGTCTCACGCATGCGCTTCTTGTTTTGACGCCAAGCGTCACGTGATTGCAACTGAGCCAACGGTTTTTCTCTCTCTTGCGCTGCGGAATTGTGGGTAATCGTCTGTCACAATAACACTGTGATCACGTGTGTGTGTGTGTGTAAAACATTTTTTATTTTGTGTCTGTATGCTTGTGTGTACAGTGCGCGTGAAAAAAGCAAGTCTCATTAGAGAGGTTAAAAATCCATTTTCTCTCTCTGCTCAAGACTCTGCTCTTTGTGTCTGTGTGCCTGCGCGTCATTGGAGACCGTGTGTTCCTACAAGTCTACCTGAGCCTCTAATAACTACCTGGACTCCATATTAACATCAAATAACATCAACTGTTATGGCTGAACTGGATGCCACCTAACACAAAGTATAAATGCAGATCAATTCCTGCTTTCCGTTTCACCCAAATTGAGTCTGGTTCCTTAAGGTTTCTTCCTATTGCCATCTCAGGGAGAGAATTTTGAATCATACACGTTCACATTCCATACAAACTTAAAATTTTTTTTTTATTGTGTCCAGCTGATTCGCTCTAATGACAATTGTTAAAAAAGCTATATAAATAAAATTGAATTGAACTGAACTACACTTGCACATAAAACAAACAATGTCACACTGTTGTAGGTAACAGTACACATGTGCACGGATGTTGACTATACAAATGACGCATGCGCACTGAGACTGAGCGTGGGAGATGATTACCCACAATCCTGCAGCACGAGAGAGAGAAGAACCATTGGCTCAGCTGTAATCACATGATGGTCGGCAGACCTTTTTTTTTTTTTTTTTTGGATTTTTTAAATTTTATCCCCCAATTTAGTCTTGTCCAATTCCTCCCCGTCACTAGGGGGCTCCACATTAAGGCTACTACTAACACTCAGCCGGGAGGGCGAAGACTATCACATGTTTCCTTCGAACGCAGTGATGTCAGCCGACCGCATCTTTTTGTACTGCTTGCTCACGCACCATTAGGGGCGGAGTAACACACTCAGAGGAAAGCGCTAGCCGCTCCTTCCGCGTGCGCTCACAGACACACCTGACTGGCTGTAGAGCCGTGATTAATGTGGGAGCTCGAGTACCTCTCATCCCTCCCCCCTGAGAGCTCGGCCAATCAGCTCTCTCTAGACCGCCGGCTGTGAGAGGTAACAGCATCACCCGGGGTTCGAACCAGCGATCTCCGGATGATAGGGCGAGCACTTTACCACTGCGCCACTGGGAGGCGATGGTCGGCAGACTAACCAAGTTAAATTTTATTTAAAAAATTTGCGTGTCTTGCAAAACGCTCACAGCATGTCACTTGCAATCCAAGGTTCCATTGTATGATATTAAAGGCACTACTTATATTGCAATACATTTTAAAATACAGATCATAACTACAAGAAAAAGTGGAAAAGACAGTATAAATAATCATGTCTGGCTTCTAAGCTACCTGTTAGAATTATCTGTGCATTTACTGAGACTGTGATTCAGTGTGCAAACATCACTCAGTCTACGGTTTCTTTATAAAAACAGTAAACAATAACATAAAAACACTAAACATGTCTGGACCTTGGAGCAGAGGTTGAGCAGGGTTCTCTGACGAGCCTTGCTCACACGCGGCACCGTCAGCACCAGGCTGTCCAAGATCTTGGCCTGACACTGAGAGCGCTTCATGCGGTCAATCATCTGGAACTTTCTCTGCTGCTGCGGTGTCCAAAAATGCCGAAACAACAGCTGACGTGGAAACAAACACCTGGAGAGTAAAAAAGGAAGTGAGGACTTTCTCGACACGCTTTCGCACCTTAATCAGAGACACGGATGTGAACTATTTTTATACGAAGCCACGCGGTTGTGAGATGGGACACAAACTCTTTTAAAGAGGTTTAAATTAAAAGTTTAACTATTAAGATGTCTTTAGACAACGAGTCAGATCTGAGAGCCGACTGTGTGTGGATGTTTTATTTGTTAATGTCTAAATAAATTAAATCATTCTCTCGAAATTTCTACACCATGTGAGCTGTTGGTTTTTATTATTTTAATAGATATTTTCTAATGTTACTTTTGTAAACAGAAGCAAAAATAAAGAAAAAATAAAGAATTACAGGCATTTTTCACAAAGAAATAAAAATATTCTGAAATATGTTACACAGTTTTGAATGGAAATTAGCTATTTGGAAGTCGATTCATACAGGTGAGTCGAACAAAATGATTCGACTCACTAAAAAGAGAAGGAATTCTCCGTCACAAAGTTGAATCAATAAAAAAAAAGTCAGTTTCAGAAGACTTGACCCCAAACACCGCACACTGGCGACATCTAGTGGGGAAAACCGGGTAGGCGCACTGGTTGATAAAATAAAATGAAAATAAATAAAATGAAAATAAATAAAATCTCTTGAAAACGTAAATGTGATTGCATAAGCTTTAACTAACAACGTGTGTGTGTATGTGTGTGTGTGTGTGTGTGTGTGTGTGTGTGCAACCCAGACAACAGCAGGCGTGTCAAATAACGATACATGGGTGTGAAGTCCATAGATAGGAGTCTGAGAAGTCAGTTAGCCTGACTGTAGTTCTTGTGTGTGTGTGTGTGTGTGTGTGTGTGTTTTATAAACAGCTAAGGAACATTGTTTATGCTCTAAATTAAATACTGAGGTATTGACACTGTGTATAGAATTAGGGAATTCGATCCAAGTACAAATTTGACAAAAAGTAAACAAGTAAATATAATATGCAATCAGTGATGCACTGTATGTATGAAACAGTACTGCATGTGAAATACAATTCAATTTAAAACAGATGATTTTCGAAGATGATGGTTCTTTTGTTATTTGTTCAACTTTAGCATTTAAGAGAGTGTCCCTAGTAACCCTAGGGAACTTGCCCGAGTTAGCTAAATTTGATCTGCTGTCCCTGGACAGGTCGATGTCCCAGGATGCACACACACACACGTGCGCACACACACGTGCGCACACACACGCGTGCACATAAGGCACTGGAAAAATCTGGAAAAAAATGAGTTTACTTATAAACTGTCCTCAGAAAATGAAAAGTTAGTTTGTTTGTAAATACACATTTGTGTCACTTTAAGTCATTTAAGTATGATTTCCTCAAAACCCGACTCACATGAGGGCGAGCACCAGGCCGATGGCAAAGGGAGGAAGTGAGATCACCAGCAGTGGGATGGCTTTAACCATGTCACGTCGGAACTGAAACACAGCGAGAAACAGAGAATCACAGACCAAGCATCAACTCCAGCACGTATGTGTGTGTGTTAATAAATATGATGCATGATATAATCACACATGAGTGTGACGTCTTTACTGACATGCTGCAGATCCTCAGCCCACACACCCCACTAGATACTCAGTCATTAAACTGTAAACTGTTCTTATTAAGTCACATTAGCTCAGGATTAGATGATACAGAACATTGAATACCTTCCGGATCATGCGGGATGATCAGGAAGAGGGATTCAGTGTTGATTTAAACACATCCATTTAACACTTAAGAGCTCTTCTCCCTGATTTATGGAAGCCGCATGTGAAACGTGAACTTACCAGAACGAGCCTCTTCATTTCTCGATAAGGGAGCTCTCTGTAGTGGATCTCCTTACTCCACATGCTCCTCTTTATTCTGCCAACTTCCTTCACGTCTTCTAACAGGAGCCGAAAGCCTGAAGATAAGCGAGAAACTGATTAAACTGGGAGATCCCGTCTGCGAGCTGATGAAGCAGTCGATCTCTTATATTCAGCATGAGCAGCATCAGCTTTAATAATGACAGCTAGACTTTAGAAAACATCTTCAGGTTGGAGATCAGATTAGTTTCCACTCAGAAACAAAAATTCTTGTGTATAATATTACATGTTAAAAGTGACATGTCAAAATCAGCAGGGAATAGTTCCTAACCACACGGCTCCTCAATCATAACTTCATCAAATCATGATGTTTGTACAAACTCATAACTGCTTATGATTATGATTATTTGACTGAAGTAAAGCAGACGCAGTGAGAAACACACTCTTGCTGCAGAGACCAGAAGTCGAGCCAGCGAGGCTTCCAGACGCAGGATGGGGTTGTTTGTACTTCTTACCTTTCCTCAGAGTGTGGTAAAGGATGGAAAAGTGAGGAAATCGCTGCTGTATGAAGCGCTCACACTTTTCATTCACCTTCTGCAGAACTCCCAGTCTGACTGCAGAGGTCGAGTAAGGACTGTGACAGGAAAGATAGTAATAAGAAGAAGAATATACAGAATAAAACAGGCATTTTTACACTCCTTATCACATCTTTATCCTTATGCACACTGCTTTAACTTCTTAACCAAATAAAAG
Source organism: Clarias gariepinus (assembly GCF_024256425.1). Taxonomy (NCBI): domain Eukaryota; kingdom Metazoa; phylum Chordata; class Actinopteri; order Siluriformes; family Clariidae; genus Clarias; species Clarias gariepinus. The sequence continues at coordinate 4,375,251 of NC_071122.1, read as the reverse complement.
GTGCTATACTCTTACTAGTACTAATAATAATAATAATTAAAACTGACTAATACAGCTGAAAAGATTACTGGGTCTGTATTTTCAATCATTTAAATACATATCTTTCAGCACTTAATCAGTAATTAAAAAGTAATTCAGCATTAACATTACGAGCACTGGACTCGTAAACCCATGTGAACGTTTAAAGCCATTGAACATAGCATCCTCCATACCCAACATCCACACACGCTGCGCGAGCACGAAGAAGAAAGAGGACATGTTTTACACGTAACACTCAATACATTACCTTATCGGCAAGTCCGCCTTTACTATCCATTGCACGTGGATAAAAACAGCTCGTCTGCAGTATCGGTGGTACATGTTCAAAAAAAGTGCAAAGCCTCTTCAAAATTATTGTTGTTATTATTCAGCGACCATGACGGAACACTGGAATATCCGGGTTGGGGGAGACCTATCGGGAGCGTTCGAGCGGCTCATCCTCCGCCTGATTTGCGCAGAGTGAAAGGCTGCGCAGCCTCCGCGTACTGTTATGGGCGTACTGTTATGTCTTAAAAATAAAATGCAAACTGTTTATGCATCTCGGTAAATTGATACATTTGCTATTTACATAAATATAACACGCATCATTCATTCTTTCTTTTTTTATCTTTAATGTAAAAATCATTTGAAGTAATATGAAGTATCATTTTACAATAACAGAAAGAGGTATTATAAATTAACATTTATGAATAAAAAAATAGTAATTATAAAGATTGAATTTATTATAAAATATTTATCCTAATCTTTCTTTATCACTTTTAGCCGTGTATTTTCATCTTGCACCCATTCATTTGAGACACTCTAGCGGCTGTATGATGCATTGCAGTTCTGCAATTCAATGCTTTCTACATTTATTCGAAATATTAAATTTCCTATTAACGTATAACAATTTTGTTAATCACATAAATGAAATATTTGATGTATTAATTATTTAAAACGTTTTGATCTAGAATATATGTGTTAGCTAAACATTACTAAATATAGCTACATTAAAATTACATTGCACAATATAAATAAAAAAAAATCTGATTACTTAAAAAATCCAGAATAAAATAAATACGAAACGAGTATTGATTTTAATTCCTATTTTATTTAAAAATAATAATAATAAGTTAAATGGTATTCGGGGTCCTTCGGCGTTTGGCTCAGGCTCCTCGGCGGGCAGCCCCGGGCCGGGTGTCACGTCATCAGTTGTGTGTTATGGAGCCGCGTGGATGAAGCGCATCTGCAACATTGTAACTGAATATTGAATAACATTCAATAAAAGTGTAAGTTTTTATCTCAGTGTCGAGTTTTACAGAGTGTGTGTTTGACCTAGATGTGAGTTTTGTAGTGTTTGTTCTAGCATGTGAGCTTCGACGTGTGTGTGTGTGTGTGTGAGAGAGAGAGAGAGAGAGAGAAAGAGTGATGGAAGCTGAGATGATGCAGTGTCTCTCTTGTGTTTTCTGGCTCAGGGTGAATATGGCCAAGCTGCTGTGTTTGAGCTCTTTGCTCTGCCTTTTTGCTCTACTGTGCTTCACCGTGCTGGTGCAGGGAGACAGGCTGAGTCAGGACATCAGATGTGGAGGTAAGGGGATGATGAGGATGGAGAGACTCCAGGGCTGAGAGATGTTCTTTCAAAATACATGAAACTTATTTGTCATTGCAACAAGAACAAGAAATTATCTCTGTGTGTGTGCGCGTGCATCAGAACTTGACTGAAGGCGTTGCAATATGTTTGACTCTAATGTAATTATAGAACTTTGTTTTCAGGAAAGTTTTGAAGCTCTTGAACATTTTTTAGATAATCATCTCAAAGAGAACCTGCAGGAGTAGGATTATAACTTATCCTTTTCCCTCCAACATAGTCAGATATAACTTTATTCCTTTAGTAAAATTAATTTTCTTTTTATGCAAAAATAAATAATTACTATATATAATTTTGCTTGTACTTTTTATTTGCATGAGTGTAAGTTCTCAGTGTGTGTTTTCGGTCCTTGTTATTAGCATGCAGAGCATTGGTGGACGAGATGGAGTGGGCCATAGGACAGGTAGACCCCAAGAAAATGATTAAAACCGGTTCATTCAGGATCAATCCGGATGGCACCCAATCTACTAAAGATGTAAAACTAAAGATTGTTTTTCTTTTCTTCCACTTTATTTATTTATTTTTTATTCCACACCTTGTCTGTGTGTTCATATCATCTTTAATGTGTGTGTGTATATCTCAGGTTCCGTATGCACGTTCAGAAGGCCATCTCCTCGAGGTAATGGAGGGGGTGTGTGACAAGATGAAGGATTACGGCGAGACCATGGATCCTACTACGAACCGTAAGATTTATGTGAGGTTCATGGCACGTGAAGGCACGTCCCCTGACATTTCAAACGTCTCATATGACTCGAGAGTCACGGCCAACCTAAAGTTCGCTGTAAGAGTTTTTCTATTTTAAGGTCTTTTTATCTGGTCATTGTAATCAGTACTAACTCTTTTTCCTTTAGTGGTGTCTAATCCGTTCAATCGCCATTTAATATTATTATTATGATGATGATGATTTGTTTGTTCTCACTGAATATCAGTCTGTATTATTAGTAACAATTAAAAGCAGTAAGTCGAGCTGTTTTTTGCTTAATCCGTCCAGTGTGAAACCATCGTGGAGCAGAACGAGGATGAAATCATTGAATTCTTCTCTCATGAGACAGACAATGTTAAAGACAAACTCTGCAGCAAGAGAACAGGTCAGAAGTACTTACTGTATTTTTAATAGCTTGTGTTGTGTTCACAGACCTTACTGGTTTGCAGAAAAACGTCCCTATACACAGAAATGCATTTAAAGTCTCAGGGGTTATGGTTTAATTGTTTCATTAGTAACAAGCATGAGTGTCATTAAACATCAGCAGCCGGGCAGTTCTACTCACTGCCTGGGTCTCTATTTGAGTTACACACAAGCTACGCTCACTAAGTTAGCTTTTCGCTCAATAGGTAGGTTTAATTTGCTGAGTGGGCTTCCTTTCAGAGGTATGTTTTTATTTATTTATTTATTTATTTTATTTATTCCAGCGCCTAGTTCCATGCTAACCTAGTTTGCATTTATTGGGTAAGGTTTTGCTTAGCTTGTCTGCTATTATTCGCCAGGTTGGGTTTTAATTTATTGCTACACTGTTTCAGGAGGTTGGCTTTTGTTCAATTGGTCAGTTTTGATTTTGTTTGTTTTGTTGGTTTGAATGTATTGAATTGGCTTTTGTTTACTTTTGTTCAGATTTTATTTGTTGGATAGGCGTTTATTTGCTGGATGGGTTTTTATTTGAGGTTAAAGATTTTACTTTCTTTCGGCGTCAAGACTTCCACTTTCATTTGACATTATGGTTGTTAAGGCTTTGTTCAAAGTTAAGGCTCGTTTGACATTAAGGTTTTTAGATTTTATTGGATGAACTTTTTTGTTAGCTTTTTGCCTTAGTTCACTTTCATACTCTGTGTCATGGTTGCTCATTAGGCTTATGTTTGTTTTTAGGGACCATTACAACAGGAACAGTTTTAATAAAATCTCTGTCAGCGGCAGGGCTTGTAACTTCAAACTTTACTTTACACAAGCATTAGCTATAATTTGCTTCATGTCGCTGTGGTAATGTCACTAGTAATTCACACTTTTTTGTCATATGAAATACAAGGAAAAACATCAGCTTTAACTTTCCCTGGGACTTGAAGTTCTATATGAATGTCTGATCTGAATTGTTCTAATTTACCATCTGTTATGTTTGCAGATCTGTGTGACCACGCGCTGAAGATACCTCATGATGAGCTTTAACATCGCGTCACACTCTTTCGTCTTCTAACACCACGTCACATGCAGCGGGATTAGATTTTAGCACAGATTAAGTGATGTTCTGGATTTCATTTGAACAGGTTTTAGATTTCAGTGCATTTGATGAAAGGTTTTGTGCAGAGCGTGTGTTTATTTTGAGCGCTGTAAACACACGACTCACGCTGACGCTGGCCTGATCATGATGCTGAAACTGCATCGAAGGGAACATGTGACCATCTACACACAGTCTCCTGCTTTGTGTGTCACACAAAGCCATCCTGAGGAATTACTTGCATTTGATCAATTTCCTTCTCTCCGCATGTCAAACAGCAGTAAAACAGTCGCACACAGGATTTCAGTTTTATTTTTATTACCTGTTATTTAAGGTCACATGTGTCCCTATGTTTGTGAGTTTTTTTCATCTCGAGATCCAAATTTTGTACAACTCAATGCTCTTGTTTCTTGTCTGAACTATTTGTCATGTATTTTTGATAAACATGTTTTCACGAGTGGTTTACGAGTCTTTACTTATTTAACATTCAACTCTGTTTTTAGAGACACTTTACAAAAACATTACACATTCACAGAGGACACAATATGTAACGCTGTCAGCTTCTGATTCATCCAGCACTAAATAAACAACTAGTGATTCAAAATGTTCTGTACACGTGATGTGACATTCAATAGAAGGAGATATAATGTATGTGAAATTCTGAGATTTATCAAAAAAACAGAATGAGTTTAGTCAAATCAAATGTTATTGGTGATGTTTATTTATTATAATGGTCACGTTTCTTTGGAATTATGTGAACCAGGACTGGGCCAGTATGATCAGTACCAGGATAAAGAACATCACAATACACCATACAAGCTTCTGTAAGTTGTGGGTTCTGTGCTTCATGTAAAATTCTACAAGTATTGTGATATGTGTTCTCCATATCCCCCTATTTCATGCTCTTAAAACAGCTCTCGAAACGGAAACAAAATCTTTATCTCTTTCCAAGAAATCACACTTTACAGTAATCACAGCATTCGACAGTACAACATTGGGCGCAATAAATAATGGAACGTTAGCGTTAAAACAGGTGTTCTCATGTATGCTATTAAAAGCATGATATCGCTGCTTTAAAATGAATGATTATTCATTCAAGATAACTACTATTTTGACCAGTCATAATACCTGAGAAGAAATTTAGAAAAACTCCATGAATGCTAAAATGTTTATGCTCTCAGACATTTCCAGGTTTCCAGGTAAAATTGTGACGTGCTTGTGTATCATGGTCGCTGCGTGCTGTTTCACCTATGACGCACTTCATGGAACATGAGTTCTCTGGGGATGCGAGTTTCAGGGCCGTAGAGTTTCCCGGCTCGTTTCTCGAACGCTGCTACCATCTGCTTCACAACCTCGTCAAAGAACACGGTGGCAAGCTGGGAGTGCAGGACCGAGCGGAACTCGAAGGAGATCTACACAAGCAGAAGGGAAATTTGTTCATAAGAGTCTATTTTCAAATAAATTTTCAAACGTTTGATTTGAAGTGGTAAAATGTTCCTGTTCCTTTAAAATCCTGCAGGTGGTGCTCTCTAAAATATTTGTACAGTACAGCATTATGATGGTAGGAGCAAATTATTTGCTTAGATTGTTTAGAATTATGACAAAATCTGAAAAAGGATTTATAGCAAATCGGGATATTTATAAAATTGTGATTCCTTCTTGAATCAATATCTGGGTATCATGATGATATCGTATTGGAAAGTCCCTAGTCCTAACCATGTTACTTTGCTACTGGTGTTGGGGATTATACTCTGATAACGATTAGATCTTGTCACAAAGTGCTACCAGTAAGTTAGGAAATGTTATCTCAGATAAAACTGTATAATTTTTTTTCTGCAGTGCTCTCATCGTTCAAAAATTAAAATTAAAATTTCAAAAAAACTACAGCTGGAGGATTATAAGAAAGTTACGCAGAATGATAAACTATAAATTCTTGGTACTTGTAGGAAATTCTGGCAGGAGAGTAAAACGGCCTGTTTGTATCTAAAAAGAGGCGTGACAGGTTTCCAGAAACAAACGCTAGTTTTGAACAGGTGGGCTGGTGCTTGATGGCTGGCCAGTCTGATACAGTAGGTCTGTCTAGAAAAAAGCAGGATGTGAACCAGGATGTGTAAGAGAGGGAGGGATGGGATTAGGTACTTGTGTGTGAATCATTTTTTATTTATTTTCAAATATCTAATATATAAATAAAAATTAGTTTTTTTTATATATATAATTGATAATTTCAGATATTTTGGATATTTTTTCTTTACCTTTCCTGTATAGTTTCTCTTTTCTGAAACATTCTTTTCTTTTTAAATATTTATTTGCTTTTTTGTTTTTTTGTTTTTCCTCTTCTGTCCCTATACCGGAACAGCCTCATACCAATGTGTGCATGTGGAGTCAATCCCCTGAAAGACTTATAAAAAGGCATGAGCAGGTACTGTGTTTTGTTTAAATTCTAGCGACTGGATTTGTAGTTCACCACAGACCTGTCTGACATTACTATTATACCTATTCCCTTTCCTATTATAGATTAATATTAAGTGAGTAAAATAATTATTTGACCCCCTATAGATTTTGTAAGTTTTTCCACGTACAAAGAAATGAAGGGTCTATCATTTTTCTCCTAGGTTAGAGACAGAATACCAAACAAAAATATTACATATACATATATAGGTAATTTATATTAAATATACATTTAATAAATTGAGTTGCATTTCAGTGAGTAAGGTAAGTATTTGAAGCCCTTTCACCAACAATATTTCTGGCTCCCACAAATTGGTTATGTGCTCATGTGGTACACAGATTAACTTAAGAAGGTGCTTATAACAATGTGTAAATGTGTATAAAAGACACCTGTCCATAGAATCTTCCATTTAAATCTCAAGTACAAAATAACCATCAATCACCCTTAGTTTGGAGCTATATGCAAGATTTCACCTTATGAGGTAAAGATAGTCATTGGAAAAATTAGGAATCAGCTCAGAACTACACAGGAGGAGTTTGTAAATGATCTCAAGGCAGTTGGGTCCACAGTCGCCTAAAAAAACCATTGGTAACACAATACGTGGTGTGGTTTACGCATGGACTGAAATCCTTAAGTGCTCGAAAGGTCCGGATCCTCAAGAAGGTACATGTAACCATTGTATCATGTGCTTTTTCTAGATGTTTGGTTAATATATTGTCTATTCTTTACAATAAACCTATGATATAAATTATAGACCTTCTCCTTCTTTGTCTTTTGGCTGTTCCCTGTCAGGGGTCGCCACAGCGAATCATCTGCCTCCATTTAACCCTATCCCCTGCATCCTCTTCTCTCACACCAACTAACTTAATTTCCTCTCTTACTGCATCCATAAATCTCCTCTTTGGAGACCTCCTGCCTGGCAGTTCCAACCTAAGCATCCTTCTACCGATATATTCACCATCTCTCCTCTGAACATGTCCAAACCACCTCAATCTAGATTAAATAATTATTTTCCCCACTGTAGGTTTTATACGGTCTAAAGTGGCTGGCTTTTCAGCTTTTGGTCCATGCCTGATTTTGTACATCAGTGTACAACCTAAAATCAGAAGGTACTTACAGAAAAATCCACAGTACAGGTCCTGGGATATCCGGGAATGCCTGGGCTGAACCGCCATATTGTCTCTAAGTGGTTGAAAAGTTTCCCATCTGAGCACACGGCCTGAAGAGGAAAACATGTAAGGAGCACACTTCAGCAAACTGCAGGAAAATAACTTTGCTAAACACGACCCAAATAAAGAAGCGCCAAGGATATTAACAAAGCAATCTGTGGTGTGTTTCAGTCCTGTATTTTTTTTTAAAACACACCCTTATTATAAGCTCCAGTGAAGTATGATAGATAAGACGAACCCTTTGGATGGATGAGGGCTTAAATCAACAGAAATCTTAGGCAGAAATCTTTATATGATGCAAATTTAGGTTTGGTTCTTAAACAAAACAGTGGGAAAAAAAGCAATATTTTGACATCATGCTTAATTCTTTTACTAGTAATTGTTAGTAAGATTAAGTTGTGTGGAGACTATGTTTATATTAATCTTTTATTATTTATGAAGGTCAAATAACGTACAGCTACAATGCTACAACTCTAAAAAGGCTTCAGATGCCCTTATGTAGTGGACACTTATGATGTAAAGATGTTAACATGTTTTTTGACTGTGCAAGCTGCATGGACGTACCTTGACGAGATGCGGGCGAACATTGGTGATCATGGATGTGTACTTCTCTACCACTGGAGGAAACCCCACCTCCAGCTGGGCTTTAGCATGGCCTGCTCTCTTCATTACCGTCTGGGACTTTTGACACCACGGAACAAAGTGTTTGTAATCATCTACATTGGCTACGACTTCATACATCTCCTGCATTGAGTATCTGATAAAGAAAACAAACAATAAACAATGAAGCATCAAATGTAGCACTAAACCCAACACTAAAAAATATTAATTAAATCACTTATATACAGTACATATACTGCTATACAAATATCTACATATCTTGATAAGTGCTTGGTTTGAGAGTAACACATGAAGAACTGACATTTTCATAAATTTGTCCAAAACAAGAACTTATACTGTATATTATAAACTTTACCAAAAAGTGGAATAAATCTAGTTCTGACCTGGATGAAGAGGAACACCTTAACATTTATTATTATCTACATTAATTTCGCTTCAAGATAGGCATGAGTTCATTTGATTTCACTAAGCGTTTAAATTATCTTCTGCACACCTATTCAGAATGTTTTTTTGACCATGTTTGTTCTTCGAAGATGATGGGTCACCTCTATCCTTTTTTAATAGGTTTAAAAAAGGTTTTAATAAAACATTTTTCAGTTCTTAAACCAATTTTAGTAGTTTCAGCAATCTCCTTTGTTGTTTTCCTTGCTTGATATAGGCCAATAATTTGACCCTTCCGAAACGGAGCAACATCTTTGCCCTGACCGTAGGAACTTCTGACATGATTGAGTAAGAAATGAGAAGCTATTCACTGCATCAGTTAGGTCTGTTGCGCCTGACCATATTAAGCACTGCAGTAATTATCCAGTGGAAGCCTCTTAACTATTCACTTAGTTAAATCCAGATTGTGACTTTTTTTGGGTTTGGCAGTCTGTATAAAGTACAGCATAGTGCATATATACATTTTAATGCTTTTGTAAATAGATGAAATTGGGTTGTGATAAAGATCAAAAACATGCATGTGCACTTAAATCCCACTGATCAAAAGCATACCAGAGGATTTGTTTATACAGAATGTATGTAATTGCCCAGACCCCATGATGCGCCGCTCTGAGTACTGCTTCCTCTTGTTTGCAAGGTTGATAAAGCTTCGAGTCGGTGCTGCTGAGGCTGACCTTGGGGTCCAGTACTGCGTCCATTGTTGGGGTTTCCTTGGTAAGACTGCACACACTGCAAGGTGCCTATAAACAATAATATATACTATAATATAATATAATATAATATAAGATAAGATATGATATTTTATGATAATAGATTCACATCTATTGTTACTACTGTATTGTTATAAATGCTATATAAAATGCTATGTATCAAGTTATTATAATTATAATAAAATTAATTTATTTAAATTAAAACTTATGTGAGACGTATCACATTAGGAAAAAAAACCTAAAGCATCAAATTTAGATGTGTTTTCTTTGATAGACATTATTTTACTGTATTATTAAGTCCCTCTAACTTAACTCACAGCGCATGCGCAACTCTTCTCTCACCTGACGTGCGCGCAGGAGTCATGCAGTGGTGCTCGCGAGCGCAGTGCCACCCGACTGCACAGTCGGCGCGCGCTCACCCAACCCGCCATTTAATTAAAGTTCCAGTTCCCAAATCGAACATTACTAATACAACACGTCACCGTTATGCTGTGAGATAATTTTAATGAAGCATGAATTAAAATTTACGTAATAACGTACATATCGATGACAAAAAAAACAGCTGTCTACGAGCTAGCAGTCAGCGACCGGTGTAATGCTAACCGCTAGCTAGCATACAGGGTAGAGCCGAATAAACTTTCCGCTCATAGACACCTGAAATTCTTCGTTATCTCGCCTTCTCGATGTCTAAAACGTTTATTGAAGTTTATTTAACCATTACCCGTGTTTTCAACCTTGTCAACTGTATCTCGTCCCACTAAAAACCAGAGGAGAATGCTCAGAAATTGAAAGAACATTCATTTAACAGCGGAACGCTATCAGCAAGGGCCTGTTACGTCATCATTGGGTTGCCAGATTAAACCGGGGATTCCATCCCGGTAATTTTAAATACCGCCCACACAAATACGTAAAATCATGTAATATAATAAGATTACTGTTCGTGGAAGTGAGTTAAAAAGAATACACACGTGGGAACATTTAGGTAAAAGGAAATACAAGCTTCAAAGTGAAAACCGACATCTGAAGAGTCTGTGTAATTAGTTGAGCTGAGGAAAAGGGTTGCCAGATATCCAATAAACAGGAACTTCATTTATATACAGTGGAACCTCGGATTATGAGCACAATTCGTTACGGAAGTGGGCTCGTATTCCAAAACACACGTAAACCAAATTTAATTTTCCCATAAGAAATAATGGAAACTTAAATTATTCGTTATACAGCCCCCAAAAAATAAATACATAAAAATTATTAATACAAAATATTAAGTAAAAATAAAACAAATTAACCTGCACGTTACCTTTCAAAAAAGTAAAAAATAAATACCGTCAGATAAGCGTTTCCCTTTGTGCACAGGCGCTGTGTATGTGTGTGCGTGTGTGTGTGAGGCTAGAGTAAGTGGAGACTCTTGCTTTCAGCCCCTCCTGTCTCCCCCTTCTCATCTTACACATTAAAACTTTTTTCTCTCGTTTTAACACACTTACACAAACATTAATGGAAAGACTGTTGTTCTCCTCTAAATTATTAAAGCTTCTCTGCTTTTTTTATGTTGCTCGCGACAGCGTAACAGCTCGTTAATCCATGCTCGTGTAATGATGAGATGGACAAACTGGTCGATGCCCGTTCTTTAATTTTCTGCAATGTCAGGTTATAGTACAAACTTTTGGGTGGATCCTGCACTTAAATCCAACCAAAAAAACTACTGAAGAACAAAACTCAGGCTCAATATCCTAACTTAAATCTCACATTCGCGTTCACACACACTGGACTGCATTACCCACAATGCATCTCCTGCACTGGACTACACTTCCGTAAACAGCGGTTTACATAAATCAACCTCTCTCTTCCGCTACAGTTTTATCAAAAAAAAAAGGAATAAACATCGCTAAAGACACTCGTGTGAGCGCAAACTAACAGAATTACTGCTGTAAAGTGAAACAAACAAACAAATGACCCAGCACCTTACCTCTGAAAAGATTTGCGACAGAGTTTCTTCGGAGAGCAGAGTGTGTCTCTTGCCTTCATTTCTGTGCGCGCGTGTGTGTGTTTGTGAATGAGGGTTTCACACAGTGTCTAATTACGCTCGCGCGCACACGCACACACACACACACACACAAACACACCGCGATGAGGAATAAAATAAATTTTTAACCCCTGTATTGAGATTTTCTTTTGCCTTACTCGCGCGCACACACGTGTCTTATAAAAAACAGCAGACGCGCTGTACACACGCGCTTCCGAACACATAATAAAATATGTTTCACACACACACGTAGTCACAGTGTTATAGTAAACAGTACACACGTGCACAGATGTTGGTTATACCAGTAAGAGACAAGCACTAAGACCCAGCAGGGGAGACGATTCCGCAGCGCAAGAGAGAGAAAAACTGTTGGCTCAGTTGTGATCACTGGACGCTCGGCGTCAAAACAAGAAGCGCCTGCGTGAAACATGATACTCGGTGCTCATAAACCAAGAAAATGCTTGTTTTTCAAGTTAAATTTAATTTAAAATCTTTGCTCGTTTTGCGGAACACTCGTAAACCGTGTTACTCGTAATCCGAGGTTACACTGTACTGCAGAGGAAAATTATAACATACACTTTATGGACAAAAGAATTTGGCCAAACACATTGAATTTTTTGAAAAGAATTTTGCAAAGACATTGTATCCAAATACATATACTTTAATACGGAGCTGAACAAAAAAGCAGCAAGGTCCCTGTTTTGCTCTAATACCTTCCACTATTCTTGGATGACTGTCCACAAGATTTGTGTTTGTCGGAAAATTTGTACCCAATCAGGGGTCGACTGGCCCACAGCAGCCCACATCAAAATACATTGACTAATTAATGTGGAGATTTTTTTTATTTTAACACCAGCTTATTTTATTTTATTATTATATTTAATTATAATTTATATAAATTATTTGAAGTATCAATAAACATATTTTAGGTCATATTTGTAAAACAAAGAAACAAAGGAAAGAACATTAAAACAAACAACGTATAAAACTATAAAGACAATATTTTAGCTGGTCGGGGGGGGGGGGGGGGGGGGTCATCTGGATCCAGTGTAAGACATCAACACCTCTCCCCTTCTCTACCTGAGCCGAGTGAAAGGGATGCCAATCAAACTGAACAGGTAAGCTGGAATAGAATCAGTATCAGCATTAGCTCGTGCTATTAATTACTATTGACTACCATAATAATTCAAATGAGTAAATAGTTTACTAGCGCGAGCTAATGCATGGACTGGTTCATCATCCCTGACCCTGTGGATCCAGCTTTGCTGTCCCTGACCGTAATGTTAGAGCTGTAACTTCCCCTCATGCCAAAGGTATAATCTGTTAATTTAAAGCATTTCACAGCATCTACTTCTTATTTATTTGCTTAGAGAAATTTGCTATATCAAGAAAGGATCCATATTTCTCACTCTTTAAATTAGAAGTAAAAGGGGGCATGTTTCAGGACACGTATGGTATAGACCAAACTAATTATTACGGAGGGACACAAACATATTACGGAGTGCACACATCGCCGATCAACTCATTTACCTGAGTAGAAAAGCAATGCAATATTATAATTATTAATAATATATATAATATTATTATCCATTTTTATAGCCAGTCCGAGACTGTACCCATTCATTCTGTAGAGAATTTATGAAGTCATAAATAGTTTAGCTACTCCAAGGAAGGTGAAGTCATTACTGGTGACAAGATATGGATTTTATTTCTACGAACCTGAGAGTAAATGGCAAAGTATGGAACGGAAACATCTTCAGTCGCTGAACAAGCAACAGTTTAAAAGTCAACCATCAGCTGGAACATTCATCAATGCTTAAAGGACTGCTATCCAAGGGCTTTGTGATCTCACATGACATAATGTTGACCCTTTGCAAAAACTTCATTTTGAGGTGATAAAGCATATTCCCACAGTCCTGATCCTGCTCCATCTGACTTTCACCTGTTTAGTCCCCTTAAGCAGCCCTATGAAGACGAAGATTCAATTCTGATGAAGAAACGAAGACAGTGGCTCCCAGACAGATTAGTGTTTTTTTACTTAGTACAGGGCAGACATTTACATCTAAAATGTAGGACAGAATCATAAACAGGGACAGGCAGAAGTTTGGTTGATGTTTCGTCTGCCATTCGGAAGGCCCAGGTTCGATTTCTAGCCAGTGCCCAAACCCCAGCCACTGGATGCAGTGCCGGTCCCAAGCCCGGAAAAAAAATAGGAGGGTTGCGTCAGGAAGGGCATCCGGCGTAAAACCTGTGCCAAGTTGTAGTGTGGACTGGGTATTCTGCTGTGGCGACCCCTTACCAGGAGCAGCCGAAAGACCAACAACATCATATTATATTTAAATGTCATTTAAATGTTTAATGTTCCAGTGTGTTCCCTTAATCAACATATCCTGCGCAGGCAGCGTAAAAGTTTAAAGTACACTATAGTATGCAATGCAGCCTTTTTAAACAACAGAACTTAGATGTGTGTGTGTGTGTGTTTGTGTGTGCTTGACTATAGTCCATGGTGGCAGTTGCTGTAGACTGTAGACTGTGATGTGGGCTGTTATGGGCATTGGAGTTCGAGGCAGACTTCAGCTGTGCTATGACACCTGTGTAATTTATCTGTAAAAATTAAAATGAATTATGCTTAGGTTGTATTTGAAATGCATTTATATTATTGCCAGCATGGTGGCTTAGTGGTTAGCATTGTTTCCTTATACCTCCAGGGTCTGGGTTCGACTTCCTCCTCGGGGTCTGTGGAATTTACATGTTACCCCAGTGCTTGTTGGGTTTCCTCCGGGCCCTCCAGTTTTCTCACACAGTCCAAAGACATGCACATTAGGCTAATTGGTGTTCCCAAGTCACCTGTAGTGTGTAAATGAGTGTATGGATGTTGATCAGGGGTCCTAGCACGGTCATAAAATGGGATACAATAGTAAACACTACTGGCCTCCACGGTCCCTACTTGTACTACTAGATGGATAAATGGATTTATATTATCAGTTAAATCTGCCTCGACATACAGCACAAAAGTGATGGGTCAGTGTGGTTGAGTTCAGTCAGGGCTCAGGACACTTGAGATCCTCCTCTGCAGCTTTAACACCTTCTATTCATGGAGGTGGATCTCACAAGAGCATCGTCACTCTGGATTTGAGTTTGTGTCTCTTGAAAGAAAGAAAAAACCTACGAGAAACTGTAATGCATAAAGATATTCTATGCTAAAAACTGTGAGCTTCAGATTTTGTGGCAAAGGGTTGGAGAAGAACCAGATGTCCATGTGATGGTCATGGTGCACATACTTTTGGCCATATTCCATATTATATTTTATATAGTTTTATAAGAATGGTATAAATCACAGTTCTTATTAAATGGCACAAAGCAGTAGGCGGACCCCTGGTGTGTGTGTGTATGTGTGTGTGTTGAAGGAGTTTGATTCAGAAGAAAGAGGGAGAGAGAGAGAGAGGGAGATGGGGATTTTAAACATCACGCAGCAGGTATGGAAGAAAACGTTTAATAAACATCAAACGAACTTTTAACGGACCTTTAAAAACAGCGTTAGCTTAGCTTTCAGCCAGCATTTAGCATGAATATTACACACGCCGTGGTCTTTAAACCCGACTTCACTGCAGGCTTTTATTATTATCTTCTTATTTCTTTCTTAAAAACGAATTCTGTTTATCGTGCAGTTTTTTTTATTTAATTTTTTAGCGTGGTATGATAACCCTCTCGGTGAAAGCTGTGAAGCTAGGCTAGGCTAAACACCTAGCATTCATGTAGCTCCCGTTATTATACCGCTAGCTGCGCTAAGCTAATGCTATGCTATTATTAGAGTGTTATAACGTTCCCTTGTTAGTTTCTACATCTAAATACTGTTCTTTTATTATCTGCAAAAACACTGTTACACCATATAAACATGCTAGCTAGCATATAGTCTAGATAACCTTATATTTATTTATTAAGCTAAATAAATGAAAAAAAAAATATTTTAAATTAATATAACATGATTGTGGTTACAATTTTTACTAGTTTATGTCATTTATTTGTCTGGCTTTATTATTATTATTATTATTTTCAGTTTGTTATTAAAAATGCTAAAATAAAACAGGAAACTATTTTTGTTTTGTTGTATAATGCTAACGTACATGGGTGTATTTTATATAAGAAATAAGGACTTGTCTGTTAATTTATAATAATTTTCAGTGGTTATTTATAATATGTTTATACAAAAATGTAACTGTTAGATTTTTTTATTATTTTATATAATCTTATCTAAATAATGTTGGATTTAAAATGCACCTTTTTTATTTTCTTTTTCTCCCAGACCCCATTAATCCAGGCGATTTTCAGCCGAAATGTAGAAGATTTGAAGTTTTTATTGCACAAAAATGAAGATGTGAATGCACTGGTAGGTGAACATATGATAATTCCAATAATATATCGCATAATAACGTAATAATAATCACGAACAGGTCTTTGAACACAAGAATGACTTTATTGTAGGACCAAGACCTTCGTTCCCCTCTGCATGCGGCTGCTTTTTTGGGAGATGTACGCATCATGGACCTTCTCATCAAATCAGGTACGATTCCAACACAATAGTCCACTTGAAATTTACATTGTCACGTACACAAACATACACAGAATGATATGCAGTGAAATGCTTATACAACTATCCGTGACCTAAAAAGGAAAGATTGGAAAAAATAGTAAGGCCACAGTGCTAACCACTAAGTACAATAAAATACAGTCAAATCTTGAATTGCGAGCCTAATTTATTCCGGAAGCATGCGTTTATATCAAAACACTCGTTTATCAAAGGAAATTTCCTCATAAGAAATAATGGAAACTCGGATGATTCGTTTCATAATCCAAAGATATTCAAATAAAAATAATAAATACAAAATATAAAAAAAAATTTTTTTTGCACTTCACCTTTAAAAGAAAACCGACAAAGCAGTGTTTTCATTAGTGTATGTGTATGTGTGTTTGTGCTTGCACGCCTGCGTGTGTCAAGCTGAAGTAGGGTGAGAAGAGACAGGTGGCTACTTTTTCTTGTCTTACCAAGTACCTTCTCCCTGCTCTCCTATTTGACACATATCACACATATATACACACACAGACACACTTACGGAAACACTGCTCTGTTGGGAATCTTCTTTAATAAGAAACCTCTTTAATGACACTCGATCGCGCGCGCACACTAACGGAATCATTGCTGTAAAGTAAAAATAAAACAAAAAGTAACCTGCACTTTACCTTTGAAAATAATTGCGTAGTAATGAGTAGTGTTTCTGTTAGTGTGTGTGTGTGTCTTTGAAAAGACGCCCAGAAGACATTTTTTCAGTCTTCACCTGTCCAGGTTTATCTCCTGGATGAGTGAAGCTGGAGGTGTCCTTCTGCTCGTGTAACTCACCACTGTTGTAAAGAGTTATTGACTTCTTGTGGCCTTTAACAAGGAGCATCCATCATTGCAGAGCTTCCATCACTGGATGAATTTGGCATCATTTTTTAAAAACCTGACACGAGTGCCCATAACACCATGAGATTATTGAGATGTTGCCTTCATTCTGAAGTTTGATGTAAATGTTTAGCGAATTACCTGTGCATGATTTTATGGCAGTGATTTGCAACGACACATTCTATGGCAATGACCCATGATTGGCGCATGGGTTTAAAATGTTCTGATAAAGCGCCTATAAAGTTCTCGTCTTGTTTTAGGTGCTCGCGTTAACGCTAAGGACCAAGCGGGTCTAACTCCACTTCATCGTGCCGCAGCTTCCAGGAATGACGTGAGAACAGTTAATACCTTAATTTTGATTACCCATATTTCTTGTATCTTTGTTTAATTTTTTTCTGCATGTTGTTCTATTTAGAGGGCAGTGGGGTTGCTGCTGAATCAGGGATCAGAGGTCGAATCCAGGAGTCGGCTCGGCGGGCAGACGCCACTGCACATGGCCGCCTCAAACCGAGGGGTGAGGTGCGCTGAAGCTTTGTTGGCTGTAATGAGCAGCGTGGATGTCATGGATCAAAATTTGAGAACGCCGCTACACCACGCAGCCTACAGCGGGGACACGGAGGTCATGCAACTAAATCATTTAGGATTTTTAAAATCTTTCTAGGTGTAGTCCACCATTCTATGTGTTTGTTTGTTTCTCAGATGGTGACGTTACTCCTCAGTAAAGGTGCCAACCCAAGTCTGAGAGATAATAAGGAGCGACAACCTCTGCACTGGGCTGCGTACCTCGGTAAACTTCCTCACTAACTCACGTGATATCCACACTACTCTTACTAGCGTAACTAGCCAAATAACTAGTATAGTTACTTATCTAGCTTAGTGTAATTCTGACCATTGTCATTCTTCAGTGTTGCTGAAGCACATGAATTAAAAATTGAAGAGCTTCAGTGTTATGCCTCGTTGTGTTTTTTTGCAGGATATTTGGAGATTGTGAAGCTTTTGCTGTCTTGTGGTGCTAATGTGGCATGCAGAGATAAACAGGGTTACACACCTCTTCACGTAGCTGCTCTCAGCGGCCACATTGACATCGTCAAACACCTGCTCCGCTTCTGCGCTGAGGTAAAAAAACAAAGATCATCTACTGATGTTTTTACTCTACATAGTGTGCTAATATCCATCACACTATTTAAGGCCATGTCCATACCTAGCCGGATTTTTTTTAAACGGAGATTTTTTTTCTTCGTTTTTAAACGAAGAACGACTTATGTTTTAAAAATATCTTTGTCCAAATAAAAACGCAAAACTCTCTGTTAAGTGCTGTTAGGAGCCTCCTTAATCAACAGGGGGCCAATCAGAAGCCATCTAGTCAAAACGTCATTACCTGTCCAACGGGTCTCGTCTGAAACCGCCATCGCTGTCTGCACGGTCTGTGTCGAGTGTGAGTTTTGTAAAGTGTGTAGCAGCAGTGAACTTCATAGTACATTCAGGCACCCTGTTAATGATCGTAATGTGTGAGTAACTGCCCATGTATATACACGCATGTAGTCCAGTATGCAACGTTAACACAGTCACTAGTTTACTGTACGTACGTCCACCATTGCACAAAATATATTTATAAACAAAGCTAACGTCAAATCAAGGAGACTAGCACACAGACAATTACATCATCTGCACAAGGTGACGTTACAACAAGCCAAAATCTCTGTTTCCCCTGTCCACACAACACCACTGAAAATGGAGTTTTGAAAAATTTTCACTTTGGATGGAGTTTTCCAAAAGCTCAGTTTTCAATGACCAAAACTGCGGTTCCGTGTGGACGAAAGACGCAAACTGCAAAGAAAAATCTCATTTTTCAAAAATACCCGCTACGCGTGGACATGGCCTAAAGCACACAGTATTAAAAACATAACAGCACAATATTAAATACATGCACTGGTAGCTGATTTTTTAAAGCAGTATGATTTTAAGGGTAACTGCGAGGTAAGCCTTTCCTCGGCTTTCTACCAGGAGCTAGATATGTTATAACTGCTGCATCATGACTGCTTTATACAACCAATCTGATTGGACAAGATTCTTTGTCAGTCTAACTGTCGGTCACAGCAATGGGGAAAGTAGGTCCGTAGTACTGAGGAGAGAGCAGCTGTCTACCAAAACCCACATTCAAAACCAGTCAGAGATGCACTTTTAGCAAGAAAACACTCATGATAACGTTCTGTCAGCTTAAACAATTGTACACACTTCTAGTAATCACTCGTCTGTGTTGTTTTATTCACGCATAACGTAAGCTACAAAGTTAACTAGCGAACAACACAAGGCTGATCTCCAAATCCCTCTTTAACCCTTGTTATAGGGCACTACATGGTGGGCGGAACAAGATATTTTGTACCCTACATAGCGCACTAGCTTTCCATTTAACGCTATTCGAGATTCAAGCTCGGAACCCAGAAGTTAACAGAGCTAATAATGGAAATTTAGTCATTTTCTCAGGACTTTCCACCACCTCCATCATTTATTTTCTTTACCTTTTGGCTACATGGTACAAGTAAGAATTTAAGACTACCTTTGCCCCTACTAATTGCACTGTTGCTCGCTAACTGTCGGTCGACAGCTTCACCAGTCATGGTTGGTTCTACCAGGCGTGAAATGATATGTGTTGGTTAAATAAAGAAAACAAATCTACTGATAATAAATGGTGTTTGTGAAACTGTTTTGTTCTGTCACAGCCGCACTATTTCTCTTGTGGCATTGCTTAGTTATTATGTTGGTTCTCCTTTAATCTAATGTTATTTACAGGATATTAGTTGTGATCCTTCAGTAAGAAGGAGGATGTAGGAAGTGAAGATAAATAGTAATTTCCCTATTCAAGGCTTTTGTTTGCATTTTTCTGACACTGAAATTAACTCCGCCTTCTGTGTTGTTAATCACAAGACAACTTAGCATAAACCATATTTAGTTTCAGAAGCTAGGTTATGTTTTTTGGATTTTTTTTTTTACACATTTGATTGTATTTTTTTTTATTGACTTTCCCCTCCACCAGATGGACGAGGTGAACGCGTTCGGGAACACGTCTCTTCACATGGCATGTTATAACGGTCAGGAGGCTGTGGCTAACGAGCTAGTGAACCGCGGTGCTAACGTTAATCAGACTAATGCCAGGGGCTTCACTCCACTTCATCTGGCTGCCGTGTCTACCAATGGCGCGCTGTGTCTCGAGCTGCTTGTCAACAATGGCGCTGATGTCAACGTGCAGGTCAGTTTTGTATTTATTCTATCCTAATGTTAGCATGGATGTATGCATGTTGGCCTGATTGGATGTCATGCAACGCACTTATGTACTGTACTGAGCTGTTAAAACTAGAGAGTAGTTATTGTATTTAAACAGTTTTATCTGTTAATACAAACTTTATTCCTGTATATATAATAGTGTGCTTTAATTTATTATGAAATATACCAACAAATGTTTTTTTTTTGGTTGACTAGTTAACGCTTAACATTAATGCTATTAATTAAATAGTATTTAAAAAATCCTGATTATTTTTTAATTGATTTGAGTAAAAATCTTCTGCTGGTAAGTTGCTCTGTACTTTTCTCCCTACAATATTACAATATTAATTAATAGTAATACATATCTTCACCCAGTTCCATTTAAAGATCTTTTAGATTAATAATTAATTATGCATTTCTCAAAGGTTCCTCATGTATAACATATTAAGCTTCCTTTTGACTATTTCTGTTTCTCAGACGAAGGAGGGGAAGAGCCCGTTGCACATGGCCGCCGTTCACGGCCGCTTCACTCGATCCCAGATCCTTATTCAAAATGGTACGAGCACTCATGCACATACTCTTAAACCCCTTCCACACATAAACCCATAGAAATGTCCCAGGTTTCCTTCTAACATACTCATAGCTTTCTCCCAAAAACACTGAAGAGACTCATGACAAGAAAATCAATATCACGCAAGAGGAACTGCTGTTCACACAACTATTTTCAGTATATAATCACAACAGCACTCCTTCTTTTGTGATGTTACTTAATTAAAAGGAAGAACAGATCTCAAAAGAACCTCTCTGAACACAGCCAGAGGAGAATGTGACATCAGTGCTATTAAACGTTTTAAAAGAGAAATGTAACAAAACTGAGGGCACAAAGCAAAGATGTGAGAGAATAAAGTGCTGTTTTTTTCCTGCCACTGTGATGCGTTGCACTTTGCGCTTACAGGGTAGTTTGGAAGTGTGATCTGTTTAAAGTACAGTAATGTCAGATAAAGGTCATGATGAAAACATAGTATGAACCAAAATAAAAAAATAAATCACACTTGATCAGTAAAGCAGATATGGGACACTTTTCCTGTAGTGTGAAGACGAAAAACCAAACTAATTTTTTACTGTAAGATTTTTTTAAGGGGTGTGTGTGTGTGTGTGTGTGTGTGTGTGTGTGTGTGTGTGTGTGTGTGTGTTAGGTGCCGATATAGACTGTGTGGATAATTATGGCAATACTCCTCTTCACATTGCTGCTAAACACGGCCATGAGCTGCTCATCAGCACACTGATGACTAACGGTGCTGACACGGCCAGGTAACACACACGCGCACAGACAGACAGACACACACAGTGCTCAGTTTAGCAATAACACACGTGACACAAATACAGTGGAACACTGATTTTTTCTGTGTCTGTCGATTTTAGACAGGGGATTTCTGGCATGTTTGCGCTGCACTTAGCCATGCTCTACGGGTTTTCAGACTGCTGTCGAAAGTTACTCTCCTCAGGTAAACTCCTAAACATGAGCACAGATTCATGTTAAATGCATGTGTAAATGCATGTCAAATGCATGTAATTAAACTCATTATACTTATGAATAATTAAGTGTATTCAGATTAGACAGTGTGGAAATAAAATTTTGACACACTGTGTCTGGTGATGTGTATACTTTAGGAGCATGTTGAATTTTTAATTAAATGTTTGTTGTATTTAAGTGTGTGTGTGTGTGTTTGTGTGATGCAGGTCAGCTGTACAGTATTGTTTCTTCTTTGAGTAATGAACACGTCCTGTCTGCGGGGTTTGATATAGACACCCCGGACAGTTTGGGGAGGACCTGTTTACACGCTGCTGCCTCGGGAGGGTGCGACATCACAATGTCACAACACTCAGTTGCAACTGACACACTTTTACATTTTTGTTTAAAAAAAAAAGATTTATTCATGTAATGATGCTAACAGTTTGCTTCGTCTGGCAGAAACGTGGAATGTCTTAACTTGCTGTTGAGCAGCGGTGCTGACTTGACAAAGATGGACATAATGGGAAGGTAAATTACCTGCAAACAAAACACTACTCTGCTTCTAAAGGAAATACTGACAAGAAACTGCGGAATATAAATAATGTTGACAAATCTTGCTTACTGCACTTTTAATTTATTTCTGTAGTCCCAATTAAAATATGCTGATAGTATAAAAACGGTGCATTAAAATGTACCATATACCATGAAATCATGATCATTTGTGAAATTAATTTTACAGTTAAAAGTATTAAAGATTAGAACATGTACATAATTAGTAGTGTGTGTTTTATAACCATAGTAGCGTTTTTTGTGTCTCTTCAGATCTCCTTTGCACTACGCAGCGGCTAACGGGACGTACCAATGCACTGTAGCGCTAGTGAGTGCCGGAGCCCAGGTCAACGAGCTCGACCTGAATGGCTGCAGCCCTCTGCACTTCGCTGCTGCCTCACACACCTTCCGCAGGTACCACACACACACACACACACACACACACACACACACACACATACAAAACAAGCTTTAGTTTATTAATATCCTCCAGTCTGTCTTTTATTGTTACACAGTCTGGGTCATGTTAAAGTATGGAGTCACTGAATTGTAGATATTAAGAGTTAAAAGAGAAAGGGTTAAACTTGTGACATTTATTTGGACTGTAAAGGTTTTTCTTTTTTTTTTTAATAAAATATAAGTGTTTGTATTTTATCTTATTTATTTTATATTACTGTACATCATAGTGTTTTTTTTTAAAGAACGACTTCAAAAAGATCTTAATTCAGATTTCTTAAAAGCCTTAATTTTTTTTTTTTATTTGTCTCAACGGGAAGAGTATAGCAACAACAGCAACAAGCAAATGCACAAATAATTTATTTATAATGAAATCACATACACACACACATATACAGGTGAAACTCGAAAAATTAAAGGTGAAACCGATACGTGAAATAGACTGATAATATGCAAAGCAATATAGTTCAAGCCATGATTTGTCATAATTGAGGTGATTATGGCTTACAGCTCATGAAAACCCCAAATCCACAATCTCAGAAAATTAGAATATTACATGCAATCAATAAAACAAGGATTGTACATAGAACATATCGGACCTCTGAAAAATATATTTTATTTTTAATAAATTTTGACTTGGAAAATGAGCATTGCCTTGGTTTACGGCGCATGGCTTATCATGTATCATGCGTGTATCACGATCTCTCTCTCTCTCTCTCACCTCTAATGTGTGTTTGTGTGTGTGAAGCAGAGAGGGGTGCTTCACTCACACACAACCAGCACAGTGTCAAATTATGCACACACACACACACACATAACACACACACTCCGCAGCGCAAGAGAGAGAAAAACACACACGCACAGAGCGCCTGTGCACATAAATGGAAACACCTATCTGTCTGGATTTATTTTTACTTTTTTTTTAAAGGTAACGTGCAGGTTAATTTGGTATATTTTTATTATTTTAATGTATTTATTTTTTGGGGCTGTGGAACGAATAATTTTTATTTCATGAAAACCCCAAAGCTGTATGCCATAATCATCTCAATTATGACAAATCACGACTTGAACTATCTTGCTTTGCATGTAATGAGTCTATCTCATATATTAGTTTCACCTTTTAATTTGCATTACTAAAATAAATGAACTTGCACGATATTCTAATTTTTTTAGATTCACTTGTATGTGTGTCTGTGTGAGAGTACACATTAATACACGAGCATGGTCTTGATATACAAGTATTTCGCAATTCGCTTTGTCTGCCAAACGTCACATAATCGCAAGTAAGACAATGGTTTTTCTCTCTCGCACGCAATGGGATTATGGGTAATCAACTTAACGTTTTGATTTCACTTACAGTGCAGGTTAAACTTCAGGCACTGAAGGCCCCTTTAGAGCTTTTCAAGTACATTAAAAGCTTCAAAAGCTCTAAAAGGGCTAATGTTCAGTATACACGGCTATAATAACATACAAATTTAAAAAGGGCATTTCGTGTAGATTCATGTAGTTTGCTTGTTTGTGTGTTTTTGATTTTTTTTGTATAAAGGGAATTAAAGATTCTAAGAAATTTCCAGCTTAATTTCCTTCACACTCTTTTGTACAGGTTCTGTTCTGCAGCTGTAAATTGTTTAGCATAGGTACATAGATTGTATTTGTGTATGTTTTTCTCTCCAGGGTCGACGCGGACGAGCACCAAAGTGACATGCGGGATAAGGAGGCACTGCTGTACGTGACAGATTTTACCCTTAATGTATAACATAATTACTGTAGTACGCAGATAGATAGATAGTTAGTTAGTTAGTTTGCTCATGGTGTCTTATATGTCCTCAGTATACACAGTGTAATGTGAGAATTGACCAGAATTTACAGTAGTAGTGCAATGGTAAAAACAACAAAAAAAACTACAAGATATAAAAAAGCATTATAAATAATGTCTATAAATCATAAGTTAAAAGAAAACTTGTGTGTGCGCCTTCAGGTGTTTGGAGTATCTGCTGGATAATGGAGCTGATCCAGGGCTCAGAGACACTAAAGGCTTCAGTCCTGTTCACTATGCAGCCGCCTATGGCAACAAACACAACCTGGAACTGGTGTGTTTTACATGCGAGGGGCAAATATATAATGACATAACTTTTATACTGTCACAACACGTACACACAAGAGTCAGTACAGAATTCGAACACATCCGCTGTTTGTTTTAGAAAAGCATGTTGCAATGTATCATGATACTAAAAGTTATATATATGTCATATTTCTCAGCAATAAAACACTCACTGGAGTTAAAATGAATAATCTGTTCTGTAGGTTAAGGACATTGAGATTTCCGTTTATTTATTTGAGATATTTTCACACTTTTTTATATTTACCCAAAATTAACCTAATGTTCAGGAATAAAGTTTTGCCAAATGTGTATAAATTTAAATACATCAGACTCTGTGTCAAATCTTTATTTGATTTATTAGTAATGAGTATTAATCTTTTGCTTAAGTTTTGCTTTTCTTTATCGCAGCTCTTAGAAATGTCCTTTAACTGTGTGGGCGATGTGGAGAGCAGCTTTCCTCTGAGCCCTCTGCACTTAGCTGTAAGTGTCTGTCTATAACACACACTCACACACACCCATAGACACAAACATTTTTGAAGTCATCACTATAAAGAGTGTAAATGAGCACTTTTTTTTTTTCCCATTTGTTTTTCTAAACTGGTTTAGAACAGCAATTTAATGGCCTTTATGCTGGAACTTGCTTTAAATAAGATTTTTTAATTAATCAATTAGTTTAGTTTTTAAAATGTATGTATTTATTTATTTATTTATCTCTCATATTAACATTACACTATTGATCTTATGCCACTTATTATTGGATGTCTGATCTGTGTGGTGGAGGTGTGTAACAGTCAGTGTGAGGCGGTGCAGCTCCTTGCCGAGACTCTGGTGTGTGTAGACGTCCGAGACAGTGCGGGACACACACCCCTGTACCTGGCTGCTCTGGAAGGTTTTGTGTCTTGCGTGGAGGTTCTACTGTCTCACGGAGCCTCGAGCTGCGTCCGAGAGCACACCAGAAGGTGGACGCCACTTCTTGGAGCAGGTCTGAGCTCTTGACCGACTGCATGTGTTTAAGGGAAAACGTTTTTAATTAATGAGCTTTCAAAGTTGGAAAAATATTTTAGGAAAATGCAGAGCAATGTTAGAATTTATAAAGGTTATAACTTGGGGGCTTAGCAGGAAAAGAGAAAAAAACACATTGGGACAGAATAGGATTTAGATTTGGCTTTATGGAGGCATTTCTTCTCAGTTTGTAGGATTGAATTATTGTGTAATGGTGCATTGTGTTTTTTCAGTCCAGATCCTTTGCATGTGCGTGTACGTGTGTAACACTGTTGTATTTCTGTCCTGTTTCGTGTCAAAGCGGCCAGAGGACACACTGACTGTTTATACGCGCTGCTGACCCGAGCGGACAGAAATGACCTCATCGACCTCATGGACGAACAGGGGGAGTAAGTACCACGCGCCAGTACAACAGCACAGAGGTTGCCAGATTGTACACAGTCCAACTCTCTGAAGTGTATTGTGTTTATTATGAACGTGACGTGGTTTGTGTGCAGGACGGCGCTGATGCTGGCCACGCTGGGCGGTCACATCGACTGCGTGCACATGCTGCTCGAGAGAGGAAGTAACCCTGACACAGGAGACAGACGCAGCCGCACCGCTCTGCACAGAGCGGTGAGTATGTGTACTGTATGTGTTTACATTTATAACTACGCCAAACACAGGGGCAGCTGGTTAATTTCTCACTAACTTGCATTTGAAACCGAGCAATCCAACAAAAAAATGGCACCCGTGTGTGAGGTGTCATGCGATGCTAGTTTTTCTGGTGCAGATTTTAAGAAGAAAGATAAAAAAAAAACAATGTCCAGTGTGTCTTATCCACTTGAGCTCATTCAAAGATGCGTGTGTGTTTGTGTATAAGGCGGCATTGGGCAATGTGGAGTGTGTGTCAGCGTTATTGGATCACTCCGCCTCCCCGCTGTGTCGGGACGTTCGTGGACGGAGCTCTCTGCACTTTGCTGCCTCGCGTGGTCACGCTGAGGTTCTGCAGCTCCTTCTCAGCGCCGCGGTTCAGTCTGACCCACTGGACTCTCTACTGGACTACAGCAGATACACACCTGCTCACTGGGCTGCTTACCACGGTGCGTAATATGGCTGGGAATCACCAGTCACCTCTCAATACGGTATTATCACAATACCTTGGTACTGATCCCAATAAAATTGCGTTTATGTAAGTATTATTTTTCTCACATAAAAGCCTAGCGAAGCATTTAACGTTGCTACCTTACCAAAATACAAGAGTTTACCATTTAACAGAGCAGCAGCACGTGTCTCTGTCATTCGTTATATATATACTGTATATTTTTTATTCACTTTATTTTCAGGGCACAACAACTGTTTAAAAATGTTACTTGAATATAAACCCTTAAGTATCCAGGAAGGGAATCCCTACACCCCCCTGCACTGTGCACTGTGAGTATTTCACATCTCTTTAGCCTGTATGTATTTAAAAAAAAAATTTAAACACCAAAGTAAACAGTTTGAGGTTTGTTTGTGCAGAATCAAAGGCCACGATGCTGCTGCTGAGCTTCTGATAAGAACACTGGGCACCGAAATCATCAATCTCAGAGACGCCAAAGGAAGGTGAGGAGATGTTGTGTTTATGGAAACATGTTAAGTTTTATTAAAATTTTATAACAAGTCAAAAATATACATTTGTAGAAACAAAGCCGTGGTGCAGATATTATTATTATTTATATTTAAATTATATCATATATCATATATATTATAAGTATCATTTGTGTGCTTGTTCATGTGTGTGTTTTTAATGCAGAACTCCGCTGCATGCAGCTGCTCATTCAGAGGAAGTGTCCGGCTTGCAACTGGCTCTGTTCTGGGGGTCAGAGGTCAACTTGGTGGATTATGAAGGACGCTCACCTTTGATGGTGGCTGCTGAAAACGGACAGACATCTTCTGTCGGTACGGAGATCCTCCATAACTCATATCACAGAGTACATCTCTGTTCGGAGTGCAGCTTTTATTGTGTGTGTGTGTATGTGTTTTGTAGAAGTCCTCCTCCAGCAGGCCAAAGCAGACCCTTCTCTGAAGGACATCAACAACAACACAGCACTGCACCTCGCCTGCAGCAGGGTAACACAGCTTTTATATATATCTTTTTATAGAGATAGAGATGAACAGTTAAGTTTATCGATCAGACATATATAAATACTGTAGAGCTCTACAGTGTGTTGTCTTACTTCTTGCAGAGACATGAGATGTGTGCACTGCTGATTCTGACTGAGATTGACGATCCTTCCCTCATCAATGCTACAAACAGTGCACTACAGATGTGAGCTCTCATGAGATGCGAACTCAGTCAGCATCAGACGTTTGTCAGAATCCCGACTACACAGTATTATTGATCTTTTCTTCCTTTTATCCCTTGCACTAGGCCGCTGCACATCGCAGCACGCAATGGACTGGCCACCGTTGTGGAGGTGCTCCTGAGTCGAGGAGCTACAGTACTGGCTGTAGACGAGGAAGGTTAGTACTTTCTAATTAATCTTTTGCTGTTGAAAGTAAAACTATATGGAAAACATTAGTGTATGAGTAAAATAACATACTAGTTAATTTGTAAAGTGAGTCTTCATCAAAGTCATATATTAAAAAAGTCATAAGCTAAGCGAGAAGAACAGGTACCGATCAGGAAACAAGAAACTAGTTGGCATGCCCTGATCCGCTCTGACATCATTAGTTTACACTGTATACTTTTTCTCAGTAACATGACAAGTTGTAGTTTTCCTTTTTGTCTCTCATTAACGTAATGTGCACCTGTGTCAGGTCGGACACCAGCGTTGGCGTGCGCTCCAAACAAAGACGTGGCCGAGTGCCTGGCGCTGATCCTCTCCACCATGAAGCCATTCCCCCTTAAAGATGTCAGCGTGTTCAAGCACTGCAGCATCGCGGCTAACCATCATCCTTTACCGAATGGCTACGCCAAGGAGCGCCAGGGCACTGTAGGCCTCGACAGCTGAGATACACACATGCATACACATGCAAAGCTTTCTTACACCTCCAGATATACTGTACCATCTATATACCCTACAACCATGGTAAAAAGCCAGGAATGTACCACTGTTTGTGTGTGGGGTTATATTTTATTTGATATAGCTGTGCATATGCAAATCCTTGCCCATTTTTCACCTCAGCACAGTGTAGATGAAAGAATGATGGGTTCTGTATACGTTTCTACAAACACAACTATTCTGAAATTGCAGCCATCTTTAGCTGGAGTCTCAAATACTTTCTCCGAATAAAAGTAACGCAATTAAAAAAATAAATAGCAAGGAAATCATGCTGTGAGGAGTGGACCAGCTCATAGCTCCGCCTTCTCTCATTTTCTATTGGCTCATGCAGCTGAGGTTTACATAGTAGAGTAGAGCATTTACCTCAAGCAAACTCTGCTGAATTTTGTTTGATATCTGACGCTAATCGCTGCGACCTCAGAAGGTTAACGACTGTTTAATTTAATTTTTTTTTTATTATTATTATTTTTCTAAATATCTCCAGACTTTTTAGCGATGTCCAGTGCCTCCACTAATGACGATCGAGTCCTTACTTTATTTTTTTTTTATTTTACACTTTTCTGTAACCTCCTAAACTTAAACGTTAATCTTCTACAATCTTTCTAACGAAATGAGAGGAAAACATCAATGCACACACGGACGGACACACTGTTCATTAGAATCACGTGGCCTCATTATTAATTTATTTATTTACTTGTCAATGCCATGGTTTGCACTTTTTTCTGTCCAGGAGTGTTTGTGAGGTAGGGCTGGCCCAACAGTATTTTACTTATGTTACAGTAAGACATACAATAGTTTAGACATGCTGCAGTTCAAAATCTATCCAGTAGGGTTATGACGTATGTGTATTAGCACACGAACTGAAATCCCACCTGAAGATATTATTATTACATATTTTTTTTATTATTACACAAAAACCATTAATGACAGACGGTGTGATATATAAATGGTTCTTTAACTAAAACATATCAACAAACACCTTTTTATGTAAAACTTAAAATTATCCTTTAAAATATAGTATATTTACAAGTGCCATTTTTACGCAACAATACATTTGATTTGGTTTAAAAACAATATTATTATTACAATATTATTATTGTACAACAATATTATTATTGTTATAATATTATATGACATTTGTATTAGATTCAGGGATACACATCAACACACGTGTCTATAATCATTAGTGAAGTTTATTTAGTTTTAGTTTTAAGAGGCATTAAATAATCAAACCAACACTGTATAAAACATAATAAATGACTACTTAAGCTAAGATTAAGTAGCCAGCCCTGGTGTGAAGGTGTTCAGTCACTCATGAGTCGCTGACACTAGACGATAAGTGTTACAGCATTGCTGCTATAATCACACTGCCTTTGTTTAAATTTTGTTTTGCTGGTTTGTTTTTGTTTGTTTTTTCTTGAGCAATAATCGTCCAAGTGATGAGACATTACCTCATATTCCTGAACAGCTTTTCTGCATATCGGATCAGAAAAACTGTATTTGCACAGAGAAACTGCTTGCACACATCCGAAGTCAAGTTTTTAATTAAAAAAACAAATCGAAATTATGAAATTATCAAAATACTGTAGTGCTGTAACAGACAGATCTATGCTAACAGCATAAGTACAGTAATAACTTCTCTGCCATCTTTAGAAAAACAAGCTGCTATAAGAAGAAGCCTTGAGCCATAACTTATGCTTACACTTGTGGTAAAAAAGAAATGACATAAATTTTGTGTAAGAGCACGAGATTGTACCAAAAACAGATTAATGTGAATCTGAAGTGGGTGACAGTTGTTTTAAGACCCCTTTGGAAGCCCCGACTCCTTCCGCATCTCACAATAATTAAATATTGCATCAGGCGATCTTGTCTCAAATTGACTTTTACATTTATAAGTATGAGTCGTCAGAGGGAATGCAGAATTATTTAAGTTCATTAATGTACAAGAAAATCTATTTTGGAGATTGACTTAGTTTGAGTGCCTTTAGCTTTGATTACAGTGCACAATGTGGTGTCTAGCTCGTGTGTAAAATGATTCCTTATTCTCTCAGAACCACTGTTTCACTCTCTGAGTCGTGGAATATGGCCGTGCCATCACAGAAGAAGAAAAACCCTATAGATGTGATAACCTGGTCATTTAGTACATTCAGGTCATCAGCTGACTTCATTTTATTGCCACGTAACGTTGCTGAGCCTAGACCTGAGCAACTAAAGCAACTCCAGATCATAACACTGCCTCCAGAGGCTTGTACAGTGGCCATTATGCATGATGGAGGCGTCGCTTCATGTACTTCCCTCTCTTATCTTGACGTGCACATTAATCTGGAATAGGTTTAATCTGAATTCAATCTGTTTAGTGCCAATCTTGTGAGTTCTTTTCATATTGTGTGTGTGTGTATGGAAATGCTCTTACTTTTACTATTAAATACAGCTCAGATTTCTTTTTTACCACGCAACTTCACCAAGTGTTTAAGTGATCTCCCATCGTGCTCATTTGGGATGTTTTTCCGATCACATTTTTTCATTTTTTCTGTGAAGTTGAGGGATCAGCACTATCTATCCAGGATTTAATAATGTGTTGGACAGCTCTGGGCAGTGTATAGTGTTTGTGTATCTGTGTGTCCAAACATTAACCAGTTTAAAAAGGTGCTTTTACACCAGTTATTTGAGAAAAAATACTATATTGAAAGTGTAGTGTGTGTTATTTTTCTATCGTTTTTTCCCCCTCCATGTAAATTTTGTGTCGTCTTGTTATTCCTCTTTATATAGAGTTAGGAATGCTATTATTTATCTTCAGCTATGTGCAATTACACACATCTATGTAAATACCTCATAAGGGTAGCAAAGCCAGTGTGCAAGTGTGTTAGTGTTAGTTATTGTGAAGAACTTAAATGCGTGTATATCTTACACAAACCTGCATCTTAACATCAGGAGTTTTAGATAAACTCCTGAAGGATAAATTCCCAACCGCACGGAGACTGAGCCTGAGACTGGTGTTGCACAATAAAGATGGACGTTTTTACTCTCAGCCTCACCACGGAAATGTTCACTCAGTGAGTCTAAATTAATACGCTTAAAGTTTTCCTTCGCATTTTAAAGAAGCACAAGACCTGTCTTCTTTTATTAGGCAATTACCAATAGTTCTTTAGATTGTCTGACTTAAATTATACATTGTTTATTGTTTAGTCATTTAGTCATTAGTTAACGGGATTTTAATAGAAATGTTAGTATGCATTTGTGTATCTGTTTATGCGTGTGTGCGCTTTGGTGTTTTTCCTCTCATTACAGTACGACTGAATGCTCCAACAACATACTACACTCATTTATATACTCAAGGGCTTCTCAAAAACTGACATCCTTTCTTTGTGTTTTAAATACACATGCACTCACTATGTTCTCTACACACTACACTTTTGAGTCTACACATCTCAAACAAAGATTTTGCACTAAACAGGACTTATTTGAAGAATTACCACATAAAGAATTTACACGTAGTTTACACATAAAAAGCCAACTAATTTAAAGAATACTGTAAACGTTCATTTCTTTTGTTCTTGTTTTTTCCATTCTGCTGCCTTTTTGCCAGTTGCAATTTTCAACCCGGAACGAAACAAGCGCATCATAATTGCTGATTTTTCCTGATCCTCTCCATGAGTTAACCAATTTAGCTACATAAAGTGAAGTTTCTATTTTATTCCAATCACACCACAAGGGGGCAACCCAAGACTGCCCGATACATAAGTAACTTTTTTTGCCAAATTGTTAAGATTTATTTATTTATTCTTTCTTTCTTTTTTGTTGCGTATCAATTTTTTTAAAATGATTGTGTCCAAGCATTTGTAACAAGAAACAGCCTTTGAAGTACTGTAGCACAGGTTTAATTAGGTGTTGTAAAAATAAAGCATCCTCTCTTTGCCCTGATCTTTTCCTCACTATACAAATCAACAACAACAATAAAAATATTAAGCCTTTTTCATTTTTTTGTGAGGTCTTTATATTGCACTACTTATCACAATAATGCACTAAGTGTATGTGCGTGATTTGAGACGTAGCTATAATCAGCCCATTATACCTCAAAGTCATACTCACAAAGGAGTATTTAATGCATCCATGCTCTGTGGAATATTAAAATGTCATGGTTGCTTTCTCGTCCTGATGAAACAAGTGGGTGCGGCCTGTCATTTTTTTTTTTTAAATAGTGAAAAGCTGCTGTATTAAGTATCACTTAGGTGTAAGTGTATTAAGTGTGTTTTTCTGTTCATTTATTTTTTTGTTTCTGTTGCTATAAACCTGATTTTTTACACAGACTTTCTACAGTACAAATGCAGAGCATATATCGCACTGGAATTTTGCTAACAAAGCAGGTTGAGATATTTTTGTGCCAAATTTTTATAAATAGAAATAATTAATTTAAGGAGATGTCTAGTTAAGCCTTTTAATAGGAAACAAACAGTTATTTGTGAGTTTGGTGGGGGTGGTGGTGATGGTGGGGGGGGGGGGGGGGTTGTGGCTGAAACGATTACACAATTGTTACTCCTACACAATCGTCTGAATAAAACTAATGCCATGTAGCAATCTCTAACTATTAAAGAGAGATCTGACAAATATTTATGAAGTTTGCACACAGCTACCTACCGTAATAGGCTTCATGCTGCCCCAAGGAAGAGCAGCCAATCGTTATAGGCTCAGTCCTCCTACAGTGTAACAGCATGCACACAGATATTATAAAACTCTGAAACCAAAAAATTAATTAGTGTTATTCCAAAAGGTGGAATTGGAGAGCAGTGAGTCACATTAAGCATCAGAAAATCCTGACCAATCCCAAGTCACAGTTTAGAGTCGATGTGTGAGGAGCTTCTGCTTTTTCAAATAAGCAAAAAGGTCTAAAATAAAATGTCATATGTAAAAGCCTCACAAACATTAAAAATAATTTTAAGGGCACTTTGATATTGAATCTTTATTATAGAGCACTGTCGAGATATCTGGGAATTTGCGAATCAGCCTCCGCTTCAAACTTGAAAAAAGCCATAGTCAACTACAGGGGACATGGAAATCAACTCTGGAATCATTTTTTATTCTTCTGTCTGACAGCTTTGCAGGTTACACAACAATTATCTATTAACCCTTTAAATGACACGTTATACACATCATATTACATTTTTTGTGAATACATGGAAACACTTTAACAACAATCACAGCATAACATAAGTTACACTTTCTCTTGTAATGAGCACTATAATGAAGAAATTAAATATCAGGTAACTCAATTAAGATTCAAGTGATTAGTCCTTTGTAAGTAAAGAACGGTATTACCTTGTTGAGTGACTTCAGCTCCACCATTTCACTTATTTAACTTTGCAAGCACATCTCAAAAGATCTTCAAAACATTTTCTTTTTGTAACTTAATTTAAAAAGTGAAACTTTTAATTTGAAACATCTGATTTGCTTTGGACTTGATTAAACACAGTGGACCAACACCAGCAGGTGACATGGCACCCCAAATCATTACCGACCATGGAAACATCAAACTGAAATTTGGGCAGCTTGGATTCTGTGCCTTTCCGCTTATTCTGAAGACCGTGGGAGCTTGATTACCAAATAAAATGCAAAATTTACTTTCATCTGAAAAGAGGACTTTGGACCACCAAGTAAAGGTCCAGTTTTTTTTCTCCTTAACTCAGATAAGACGCTTCTGACCTTGTCTCTGGTTCAGGAGTGCCTTAATACTAGGAATGCAACAATCGTTGCCCATTTCCTGAAAGAATCTGTGTGTGGTGGCTTTTGATGGACTGACTCCAGCCTCACTCCAGTCCTTGTGAAGCTCTTTCAAGTTTATGAAATGGCTTTGTTTGACAATCTTTTTAAGGCTGCGGTCATCCCTGTTGTTTGCGCATCTTTTTCCTACTACATGATCAACTAATGTAAAATTGTCAAGTCAGCAGTCATACCCAGCAGTCATACCCACAGAGAAAGCCATTGTATAGTAATTTACTTTTTAAAAATTATGTTTTAAATATTTTAATAATTTATAAATATAAAAAGATTTTTTTATTACTTTTATGAGCTCTAAACTGTAATTATAAAAGAAAACATTTGGAATATTTGATGTTACATATGAGTTTCACTTTTTAAATTAAAAAGCTTTTTTTTTTTACCAAATTCTTTTTTTTTTTTTTAGATCCACTGCATATCAATATGTCTCTGTGTTAAATTCTTTGAAGAGGTCAAAAAGAAGACAGATCTTGATCATGTTTTTATTCTGGGTGTGAATAAATAAAATACAGTATAGCTCGACACTTAGAAACACGAACACAGTACTAGTCTGATTTGTGGTGGTATGATGTGATTTGTGGCAAGTCTTTTAAAGAAAAAAAGACATAGGAATGGTGTAGAGGAAGTTCATGTGTAGAGCTGTAGCTGTCTGGACCACTGAGCCACTTTCATACAGAAACATCTGACGTGAAGTGAGTTCACATGCACTGGAATGGGAACTGTAGTTCAGTGATTAGCTAAACAGGCCTCAGTGCAGAACATAATGTTTAAAAGTCAAGCTCAGGATGTGCCTCTCTTTATGTCCAGTGTAGTAGCATAATATCTAATGTAGAGTGATTATATAGTTATTTAATACATTTAAACCTTGGACTGCGAGCATAATTCATTCCAGAAGCGTGCTTATATATTAAAGCACTCGTATATAAAAATTTCTCCAAAAGAAATAATAGAAACTCATATATCAAGCCCTCGCTCGTTTATTAAGTAAATTTTTTTAAATAATTTGCTCAACTTGCAAAATGCTTGCAGACCAAGTTACTCTATATTAGTTGTATATTAATATAACAGAATCACTGCTGTAAAGTAAAACAAAAACAAATTAACCTGCACTTTACCTTTAAAAAGAATCGCGACAGAGCAGTGTTTTTGTGTAGAACAGAAAGTGTGTGTGTGTTTGTGTGTGTGTGTGAAGCACACAAACACACACACACTCTCTAAATGCGTGCGTGCGCGCGCGAGAGAGAGTGTGTGTGTGAAGCACACCCTCGCTGAATGATACTCGGTGCTCAAAATTGATCAAAAATCTTTGCACGTCTTGCGGAATGCTCGCAAACCGCGTTACTCGTAATCCGAGGTTTCACTGTATTTCCTATTAATAGGAAACCCGTATATGACTGTTGCTATAGGAATATCTCACAGGGTGTGATGATTTTGGAGGCTGAGCATTACTGGGGCTTGTTTCTGATTAGTGCATCAATTTAAAAAGTCTCCAGAGGATTGGCATTATTAATTGAATACTTACTGATTTTTTTTTTTAAAGAAGCCACATGTACTGTGTTTAATTGGTTTTATTTAATCTGTCTGAAATTGTCTTTTGCCCTATAACACACGAGCATGTAAATTAAGAACGAACAATTTTTGTAGTTATTTTTAGTAGCTGCTCCAGTTTCTTTAGTGGTACCTGTCAGAAATATTATTTCACAGAGAGGAAGAGACACTGCTCCCCTGTGTACTTTGAAATGTACTGTTTACAGATTGTAAAGGAAAATAAAAAGCCGACAGACATGGCTATAAGGAAGCAGATAAAGTTTACAAATGAAAAAGTGTCCCGTGAACACTTGATTTCCGAAATGATCAGGACTGAACACAGGCACACAGTATTGTGCAGTCTGATTTGTGGTGGTGTGATGTACGTGTACTGTCTTTAAAGAATTGCAGAAAAAGCAGTAATTTTTTAGGAAATAATTCTTTACCTTCGTTCACAGGTTGTGTCCCACTTACACTTGAAAACATTGCAATAAGGCAATTAAACATCTTGCTTTATAGTTTGGATAAAATTCTTTAAAAAGCTATTTGAACCTTTAATCTGAAACTAGCAACACTGATGCAGGAAAGTTAAAACAAATTGTAAGAAAGTACAGCAAATTGTTTAAGAAAGTACAGCAAATTCCAAGGTTCAGTGCTGTCTCCAGAGGAGCACAGGCAATTGTAGGCTCGGTACCACTGAAGCAAGGACAGCCAATCATAAGAAGTCAGAATCAGAGTTAAAGTGATTCATGGTTTCATTTGATATTCAGGTTAGTTTAGCATTGGGTTCGCAACCTCATAAAATTAGTCTAAGAAATACAGTGATGGGAAAAGATAAAGCTTTATAAATGAAAGTGAGTGTAGAACCTGCAAAAAAATCACAATGCCAGAGCTCAATTAAAAATGAGATAATTGCATAATTAATAACTTTCGAACATTTAATGTCACATCATCGATATTTTTTGTCTCCGTACACGCCATGTTGATTTACTTCCTGCAGGTGACACAATTCAGAGTCGAATCACTTTCTTACTAAGGTTCACTCGAGACCGTCTCGCTCAGATGCACTCGTACCCGAGCATGATCACCCAGAGAACATTCTCACCCGATTAAACAACGGCATAGAGGAACAGATAACCCCAGGGTTTAGTTCACACACACACACACACTCTCTCTCTCAACACTACACCCTGAAGGTTTTTGTTCTGTGGTTCGGAACTGATTTAAATAAAAGAGCTGATGCGTAATTGATGTGAAGTTCTTGTGTTTTGTTCTCATCACTTCAACAAATTGTACGTGTCTGATCAGCAGGGTTAAATAGGTACATTTACTTACTTTTTGCTAAATATTCTAAAAATTTAATCCTTCCCAGGAGAGTTTTATGCCTGGAGCCTATCCCAGGAGACGTAGGGCACGAGGCATGGTAGACCCTGAAAAGGGTGCCAGTCCATCACAAGGCACACAGACGTACACACACACTATGGGCAATTTGGGAATACCAATTAGCCTAATCTGCATATCTTTGGACTCTGGGAGAACCTCTGGAAACCCAATGCCTACGAATTATTTTTTCAATATTTAAAAAATTACATTTTAATTTGGCAAAAATTATATTTATTAGTCGTTAACTTCAGCTGTTTTCTCCATGACACAAGGTTTGCAGAATATTTTTCCTTTTGTGTCAAGTCATATTGGTAAATGCAGTTTTGTATGTAAACAACACACAAGGTTGACAATAAGTTATAAAATATATTTCCTTCTTATTTTATTCCGCATGAACATTTTATACAGCTTTCAGGACATTTTTTAAATGTGAATGTGAACACAATGAGAAAACAGCAACACAAAAACAGTTTTAATGCATTGCCAGATTGAAGCCACTCACACACTTGCTGCTTTATCTATACTGTATAAATATATTATAATTTATATTATAGTTAAAGTCATAGTTAGAGTTATTTTTTGTTTATAGTTATGACACAGGAACTGTGATTATTGCATTTATTTCTGTTACAAGTTCGAATTTAGTGTGAGCTGATACAATCAGGCAACCTCAAAAAAAAGTAATAACAGTAGGTAATAATTGATTTAAATATTAATAATACATTTTATAAAACAGGCTAACAATTAATTCGAACAGTTAAACATTAGTTTTTCTTGATAACAGTGTTATTTAGATTCCATAAACAAACATTTCATTACAAAACATGTCGTATATTATATGAAGAGGCCGTGAACAAACAGAAAAAAGTTCTCTTAAACCAATTATATTGGCGTTCCACACAGTAGAGAACCTGCAGGAACAATGTGTAAGTAAAGTACATTATCTGTGTAAACGTTTTTTATTTCATCGCTTGAAGTTTTTAGAAAAAGCTTTTTCGCTAACACACTGCTGAGTCATGACATTAAAAGATACTGAACTTACATTATAACATCTACACATTATATTAATTAATATGTATTTATCAGAATTAAAAAAGATTACATGCTTTAACGCTCAAACACATTTAAAAACATTAAGTCTTAAACAAGAAAGCCTAAAATGATGCATTACATTAAATCAAATGTTTTATTAATAAAATATCTCTAATTCTGCTATTATGTTAGTAAACTCAAAACAAAAATCGTCAATTTAATTTTTGTTAACATTTGACTTTATTTATGTTTAAAATAAATGAAATGAAGATTTAAAGGTTTATTTGTTTAAATAAACATTATAAAAAATCTGACATGTTGTTATTTAAAATGCCAAAAAAAAAGCTTTAGAAAAATTATTTGTGAAGAAAAAAGTTATCACATAAAGGAAAACCGAACATTTTATTATTAAACAAACTTTTTGATTCTGACCTTTGTATTTTAGTGGATGACAGTGTAAAAATGAAGGAGAAATAAAAAATAATTCCCTCAACAACAAAAAAAGTTAAAAAGAATCATTACATTAATAAAATGTTGGTTATATTAGAGGCAAAAGAAACTAAAACCCCTCAAATTGGGTTAAAAATATTAATTCTCAAAAAATTGGTGAAATAAACCGACGACAAACTACTGATTTGCAGAAAAAAATGGGATGGTCTATTAATAAAAAAATGAAGTGTGTGTGTGTGAAAGAGCAATCGAGAGAGGTGGGGGGTTTCCCGATTTTCTCCCTAATTTTAGTCGTGGCCAATTCCTCCCTGTCACTAGGGGGCTTCCACATTAAGGCTACTACTACTACGTCTATCACGTGTTTCCTCCGAACCGCGTGACGCCAGCCGACCGCATCTTTTCGAACTGCTTAGGGGCGGAGTAACACAGGAGTAACACACTCGGAGGAAAAGCGCTATCCGCTCCTTCCGCGTGCGCGAGCTCACAGACGCCCCTGATTGGCTGTAGAGCCGTGATTAATGTGGGAGCGCAAGTACCTCTCATCCCTCCGCCCAGAGAGAGCTCGGCCAATCAGCTCTCTCTAGACCTCCGGCTGTGAGGGGTAACAGCATCACCCGGGGACTTTAACACTGGGCCACTCGGAGGCAACACAAAGATTTATGTAGAGTATCAGTCGTAAAATTTTATATTAATTAAATATATAACAGTATAATTTCTATTTAATATTGAGGCTCAGAACTGTTATGGTAACTGGGTCCACTCGGCTGTCTTGTGGTGCAGGACCAAACAAAAATAAGACATTAATAAAAAAGAGCCTTTAGGAGACGCTGTTCACATCCCGGACACAGTCGTTCAGAAAAAAACGACTTGTAAATCATTTGGTTCTTGACTAAAGAGAATGGAACACTCGCAGCTCGGATCATCTTTTAGCGGAGCGTCGTGTCTCTTTCCCGTTACTCACTGCGCTTCCAGAGGCAGAGCTTCTGCTGGCGTTCCCTCGGCCACTGGGTGGCGTGCTTCCTGAGCTCTGACAGCTCACTCCATTACCATTAGTCGCGTCGCTGCCTAAATACAGTTTGGAATGCGCGAGTTATTAATACTGTCTTTGAAATGAGCTAGCTGAGCTGGATTAAGTTAAATTAAAAACAGAAGAGGAACAGAAACTTACTGGCTGTACTCGAGGAGCCGTTGTTGCTATTTGTGTTGCTTCCTTGTTCATTAGGTCCCTGTGATTGATGCAACATGAACACTTCATCATTACTTAAACACTTAATTATTATTATTAAACGCACTTTTCAATGTTTAACTTTTGAAGAAAATTAAAGCGTACTGTTTTGTTCATCAGGGCCAAATACTCCGGATTTGGCTCACTGAAGTTTGGCACTTCAGAGTACACCATGCAAAACCTGCAACATAAAAAATACATCTTTATGTATCAAGAATACAAATCCTTCATCTCCAAAATATAGTCACATAGTCTCACATTTAGATTGCAGGTAGCTCACATGTATTGTACAAAAAATAGACAGTGCAGTGCACCAGATTTCAATATTTACAATGATATACAGTATTTTCAGTATGTAAGTAAATGTACGGTATAAAATGTCTAAAGTCTGTTATATTGTATGTGTGTGCATGTGGGGTGCAGGAGAGAGAGAAAGTGAAGGTTGGTGGAAGCAATTCCTCCTCACTCCTTCCTGTAACTGCACTATATCTATGTTGTACTCCTGACATAATGAGCTACTACCAGAGCAAACAGACCTGCTCTTATATAAAGTGTACACAGCAATCCTAAATGAGTAAAGTGACATTTATAAACATTGGATGTAATAAAACTTAAGTAGTGCTGAAAACTAAACCAATGTCTCTGCTGAACACTGAATGCTTCAGGCAATCAGATGCTAGTCTTACTCTCCGATTTTCTGCAGCTCTCCTCCTCTTCCTGTGTACAGAGTGAGACAGCCTTTAAATATCGATGCATAGCTGTAAGGAGAAAAAAAAAAAAAAAACAAAGACGAGAAGGTTAAATTACATAATTCGTTAAAGACAAGAGTCATTCTGAAACACATTAAACACTGATTTATCGTCTATACCGTTTAACTTGGAGTCTGGAGGCTCCACCCTGGATGAGGTCCCAATCCATTGCAGGATACACACACTACAGGCAATTTGAGAACGGCAAATAACCTAATCTGCATGTCTTTGGACTGTGGGAGGAAACTAAAGTACCCAAAGAAAACCCACCAGGGGAGAACATGCAAACTCCATGCACATAGACCTGAAGTGGGAATTAAACCCTTGACCCTAGAGTGCTAACTTTTGAGATGGCTTTAGTCACTGCTGTGCTAGTTTTCGTAAGTTTGTGTCTCAAACAATGATGTAAACAAAATCATTTCTCAATCATGTTTCATCTTCCATTGAGGTCAGATTTAAAGTGATATTAATGAGAAATCCACTGGAGAAGCAGAGGAGATGCTCAGTGTGCGCTCCTGAACATGCAACAATGTGCAGTGTGACGTTGCAGCATTTGGAGAGAAATCTCACCCTTTGGTCAGGCGGAGAATGTCTCCAGTCTGAATCAGGGCTCCGACTTCATCCCACACCGATATGCTAATGCTGCCCGTCTTATCAGCGACCTTACAGGTGCGCACCTCATGCCCATCTTTGGTTTTGGTGACCCTTCCTGGATGGATAAACAGACAGACAGACTGGTAATTACTGTATCATTATGTGCATCATAAGAAGGTAATTCAAGATCAGTTCAATAAAGCAGTCAGACAATTATGATCAACCTCTCGAGAATGGGGATTATGGTCTGGGCAGTTTCCTAGCCATGGAACCAAAATTTACAAGTTTTGTATGGCAAGGTGCTCCATCATGCCCTGGGTTTGTTAGTCACCTAAACGGTTCTTGAATGGTTGAAAAAGTTCTCTGAGTATGTTGTTGTACCATTCTTTATTCATGGCTGTGTTCTTAGGCAAAATTGTCAGCTAATCCACATCCTTAAATGAGATGTACCCAAGGATGCAAGCAGCCTTAAACATGAATGGTCTCAGGACGCTTTACTGTTGGCAGGACACTGGACCGATAGTAGCGCTCATCTTTTCTTCTCCGGACAAGCTTTTGTATGAATACCGCAAACAATCGGAAGGGGATTCATCAGAGGAATTTCTTTTATCTCAGCCCTCAGAAGACGATGTACCTTTTGCAGGAAATCAGTCTGTCCTTGAGATTTTTTTTTTTCCTGTGGATTCTTTGCTGCCCTTTTTGAAACATATTTAGGTGAGCTCTACCATTCACACAGCCCTGTGTTATGCCAACAGTAAAGCATCCTGAGACCATTCATGTGTGGGGTTGCTTCTCAGCCAGTTTTGCCTAAGAACACA
The DNA here is from genome assembly GCF_024256425.1 of Clarias gariepinus. Taxonomy (NCBI): domain Eukaryota; kingdom Metazoa; phylum Chordata; class Actinopteri; order Siluriformes; family Clariidae; genus Clarias; species Clarias gariepinus. The sequence goes on along the minus strand of NC_071122.1, from coordinate 4,333,073 downwards.
GCCATGAATGAAAAAATGGTACAAAAACAAACCCAACCAACAGTTTGGAAAATTAATATTTGTGTCATTCTCAAAACTTCTGGCCATGGTCTGTTAGATTTATAACACTATTATATCCAAAAACACATTTAGGAATGGATTTATTACACATTTTATGAGAACTGCTATTACATGTACATGCATATTATTTATATATAATCACTCAGTTCATATTAAATGTAAAGAAGATAAACTGAACCTGTCTCCAGGACGATGAAAATGACATTTAAATTCTTCAGACCAGGTTTAATGTCCTTCACGCACGTCTCTGTTGTCATTTCTCAGTGTGTTTTTATTGTTATTATGAAGATTTTAGTTAAAAACAGTAGGAACACACATGGCTCTCACACACACACACACACACACACGCGTATGGACACCATGCCGAGGCTGGGCTACTGTCGTAAACCGATGCTCATTTCGGCTGGATAAAGCTAAAGTAATAATAGAAACACGCTGAGTAATAAACAGCTTGTTAACACAGCGGATAGAGTGTTAGCATACACAGCTATGCTAACGGCTAACGTTTGTTTTGCTCCGCTTCCGTACGTCACGACGTAACCCACACGCGGGGGATGACGTGCGTGACGTGCGTGACGTGCCGGGCTGGGCGGAAGTTGTTTTCAGACGTCGTATTTAACGCGCGCCCTTATTTCCATGCACATGTTAGGAAACGTCCCAAATTGCTTTTACATCAACAGAAAATAACAATACAAACCAAGTTGTGAGCTTTTCTGCTACATTTACCTCATAAGTGCCTTCCTACTGCCAAAACTATATATAAGGAATAAATATTAATAAAAAGAAATACGAAAGAAAATAAATTTAACTAGTAAAATAAATTACAAATAAGGGCATAATAAAAATATTACAAAATATAGAAATATAGGAATATGGGGGGGGGGGGGGGGGGGGGGGGAAGAAAAAAGTATATATAAAAATGTTTCCCGTCAGGATGCTCTCTATGGCGCAGGAGTAGAAATTTCCCTTTTCCTTCTTACCCATCGCTCTGGAAGAGGGTCAATCTGAACCCCTCAGACCACATAAGCTTTTTCCATTGCTCCAAGTTCAGTCTTAGTCTCACTAACAAGTGCTTGTCTCGTGGACACACAGCTGTTTGTGAGTTCTCATCACAAATCATCCTACTTTCAAATTCAGGAATTTCTACTCCTGTACCATAGAGAGCATCCTGACGGGAAACATCACGACCTGGTTTGGAAACAGCACCATGCAGGACAAACGAGCTCTACAGAGGGTGGTGAGATTAGCTAAGCGCATCATCCTCACCGAGCTCCCTGACCTGCACTTGATCTACAGCAAGCGGTGCTGGACCAAGGCCAGGAAGATTGTGAAGGACCTCAGCCATCCCAACAATGGACTGTTTTCACTGTTGCGGTCTGGGAAGCGATTCCGCTCCCTGAAGGCCAACACAGAGAGACTGAGGAGGAGCTTCTTCCCGCAGGCGATACAGTCTCTCAATCACACCACCACACAAGACTAATAACATCTTTTAAACTTCCAACATTGACTGGACAATCATGGACAATCATGGACACATTTATACACACTTGCAATACATATTTATACATCTGGACCATTGCACAAGACACTTTAATAAATCACTTTTCATGCATATTTGCACAACCACTGTCACTTTTAAATTTTTATATATATACTTTTATTCTTCTTTATTTTTATATTTCTATATTTTATGATATTTTTATTATGCCCTTCTTTGTACAATTTATTTTACTAGTTACATTTATTTTTCTTTAGTATTTCTTTTTATTCTTATTTATTTCTAACGTATAAGTTGTTGTTTTTTTAAGGTCACTGGCGGTCGTATAAGCATTTCACTGCATATCGTACTGTGTATGACTGTGTACGTGACAAATAAAATTTGAATTTGAAATTTTAATGATGATGATGATGAGAAGGAGGCATTATACTGCCTAAAATGTAATTTAAACATTCACAAGGTCTGTTAATCGATGAAATCTCAACATTAATCTACAGTATATTTACAATTATTTTACATAAAATATAGTTTTATGTATCATAGTTGGACAAGGGTAATATTTTATATAATTCGATTAGTTTTTGTAATGCAAGACATTACAGAACTTTTTAAATGTATTTATTATTTATTTATTTATGGAAACACCTTTATCAGACAGTGAAATAATATTGGATAATATTTATATATATAGTACACAGCATTTTCTGTGCCATGATGTGAATTAAGCCCAATGCCTGATTAAATCAGCTATTATCTATTATCAGCTATTATTTTTTTAAATGTATGTTTTTTATTTTTTAGTCAAGGCATCTATGAGTTAAAATCCACAGTTTGGCTTGGATTTCTGTAAATTTGCTTTGTGATAGTGTTTAGTGTCAAAAGTATATTACAACTGTATTTCACACCTATTAAAAATACATAATGAAATATGAAATGAAATAATTTGCTAATATTTGTGTGTTAGTCAGTCAGTGCCTCATTACCAGCCTGTGTATTGTTATCAAAAAACAAAACAAAAAAAACACTGAATAAAATAATTTCTAAATTAAATTTTACATACAATTTCCCACTTTAACATCAGTGTCGCAGTGTATTTGCTCCCTCTGTATTTTGTCTCATCTTTCAGCATCATTGTTCTGACAACTGTGTGTAATTATTTACACCACTCAGCATGCTGTGTTCCCATTGTCTAGATCACACCATGTCACTGTAAACCAAGTGTGTGTGTCAATATTGCATGTGGCACCTGCATTGTTTCTGTAAACCAGAAAAGCAGCAGAATGAGAGCTTTAATAATGGCTTGACTGTAATTACTGCAACAGAATACCTGGAGTGTAATTTCATAGACCTGTGCAAAAAAGTTGGAACATTTTTTATTATGCAAATCATCAAAGTGTGTGCTGGTATGGGTGATGAAAAACAAACAGAGGTGAGGAAGAAAATCATTTTAACCAGATTTTTATAGAATAGATGCACTTTACATGTTACTAGAAATTGTGTCCTAGTCTCTTTGTCAGTTCTGAGATGGTGGTGGTCATACGTATATGCATATGTGTATGTATTAGTGGTGTTGATAGGGTCATATAGATCTTTTCCCTCAATGCAATATTTTATTCCAGCCTATTTTCTGTAAAAGTTCCTGATTAAAAATATCTAAAGTTTGATTGACTTTGCAGTTGTCTGAACCATACAGTATAAACAACTTGCTTGTCTCTGACAGGTGCTGTGCCACACATACACACACGAACACACACACATGCACACACCCACTTCTATTGGCATGCATGCTTAGGAAAGTGCTGACAGCTCAATGCAAACAGTACTGTGTAGCTCTCATACCCTGATGAGATCAAGTCATGGAGAGCGCCTCGTCTCTAGATATCTGGAGCTCGTCAGTGTAATGGCTGTTCAGAGAGCGAGCAGCTGACCAGCTCTGTTTAAAAGACCACCTGAAACCCGTGAGCTACCAAGTAAACTTTTGTATGTGTGTCTGTAAAGTGTGATTACATTAAATCTCCCCTGGGTTTTCTCACTGCACTTTAAAAATAACACCATAAACACCCCCCCCCCCCACCCCCCAACACACACACACACACACACACACACACCTCCATCACCTCCATGTCCCAGTGTGGAGATGCCCTGTGAAGTATTGAAAGGGGTAATTAGTACAGGGGACATAGGATCTGTGTATATCTGCCAGGAGGAGAACTCTGAAATGCTCAGGAGAGCAGACGATTGCTGAAGCTGGCTGAAGATCACGAGTTCTCTAGGTATCCTAAATGAAAACATCATTCCTGAAAGAACACATGCCAAAAATATCTCTGCGTGACTCATATGATCACATGTCTGTGAAGAGTTACTGATACCACCCTGGGGGTTGATTAGTTTCTGATAACAGCACTCCACAGAGTGTTTTGTACAGTGTCCTCTTATAGCAAAGCAATTTGCAACGTGTTATATTTTCATACACCTAGAGTTACATCTCAGTAAAGTGAGAAATTGTCGCATTATAAAACCAGATGTTCCCTCACCAGCCTCTCTTCATTCTCCTTGTAGTTGATAAGACAAAAAATATATATAAGTCAGGATAATGAATCTTATTTTTTCCTGCATACAATTAATAGATTATTTTCCATTTATTTAAAAATATATGCTTTTACCTAACATTGGTTAAACAAATAGTTTTTAAAAAGTTTAGAAAGGTTTTGAGAAAAGAAAAATTTATAATTTGCACATTTTTTTGCCAGGATCACTTTTATGTCGTCTAATTCTGTAATTTTATGGCTCTTTATACTACAATCATATTCAAGTGCCATAATTCATAATTTCATCAACACTAGTGAATGTTTACAATTTATTAATTTATTATAAATTTACTTTATGTTTCTAATGCAAAAGGAAAAATTTACACCTAGACCAGTGCGGAAGAAAAAACACTTACAAACCGACACATACAGTATATACATACATACTGTACAATGATCATCATTAACACATTATAAACTAGTAAACTGGTACTGTAAATGATATTTTCAGTGTTAGTATTGTAATAGCTACATTATATGCACAAATGTATTTGGCATATACATATACTTGTACATATACTTAAATATGGAGTTGATCCCATTTTTGAAGCTATAACAGCTTCTACTCATACTTGAAGGCTGTCTACAGGATTTTGGAGTATTTTTGTGGGAATTCATACCCATTCATTCTGTAGAGCATTAATAAAGTAAGGCACCGATGTTGGACGAGAAGGCCTTGCTCACAATCTCAGTTCCAGTTCATCCCAAGGATCAGGGCTCTGTGCGGGCCAGTCAAGTTCCTCCACACCGAACTTATCGAACCATGTCTTTATAGTCTTTGCCTTGTCCACTGGGGCAAAGTCATTATGGAGTAGAAAATGGCCTTTCCTTAACTGTTCCACAAAGTTGTAAGCATAGTATTGTTCAACATGTCAAAAGCATTAAGATTGCCGTACACTGTGGATGGTTACTATAGTTTTAGGCCAGATAGAAACACCTTATTTCAATAATTAACATGCTTGGCCAAAAACTTGTGTCCGGATAGTGTACATTTATAGGGCATGTGCTGTAAAGTATATATTACTTTATGCTGTATATTTAAAATATGTTACACTCCACTTGATTGATTGTTTGACGTGTGACATGTGAGCAGCTGAGGGCAGGTGACAGTTTGGCAGTGTAGGGATTAGAACTCACAGCCTGAACTGTAGATCAAAGCTTTAAACTGAGTTTCCTCTTTGCACAACTAGCTTTATTGCAGGTTTTATGCATTACAAACTTTTAAAACTTGTAAAATACAATAAAAATACTACTGCATTCTAAATTTATTGAGTTGAATATTGCACTGTAAATATTTCTTCAGTCTTCTGATCTTATAACTAATAATATATAAACATAATATCTGACACTGGATAGAAATATATAACTAATTTTAATAAATAAGTAAACAATTTATATATATTACAAGTTTTAAAAGTTTGTAATTGGGCAGATATATATATATATATATATATATATATAAAGGAAGCATTTATATAGAGTAAACAATGCTGCTATAAATAGAAATGAAAATCGTGGATGCGATTAAAAAGCGTCCGAGTCCTCTATTTCCGGCGCGTCTTTGCGCGCTGACGTCACTCCGCCTTTTGTTGAGTTCGCAGCCAGTGAAAAAGCAGCGTCTATTTTTAACGCGTGCGCGCGCGCGAGGTTCCGCTCCCTGTATTGCGTCAATGGAATCCCGGCAGCGCCTGTGCGTCAAAGAGCGCGTGCGCCTACGCACGACGCGGCGCGCCGGATTGGCTCTTTATCCGGAAACCCTTTGGAGCTTACAGTCCTAATATGGTGATGCCACGCCTCCAGGGCGACGTCACGGCTTACTATATTGGTCAGGTGTGCTGGAGAAGCGCACAGGGAGTGTGTGTGTGTGTGTGTGTGTGTATACAGTATATGTATGTTCGTGGATTTGGAGATGCGAAAGGAGCTGTAACACTCAGTCTTGCTGTTCTGTGTGGAATTAAACACTGAGTTATACACATACAGCACGGATATATATATATATATACAAAGGTAGGATTATTATTATTATTATTGCTAGGTTTAAAGAGTTTGTTTTGAAAGACTCGAGTGGGTGTGTCAGTTTGAATTTCTTTAACTAAAGTAAAACTACTAACTAATTTTTTAAAATTTTATTTTGTCACAACTAGTAATAATTTATATTATTTATTTATTATTTCTTGGATATTATTACTTTCTTTTAGCTCATTTGAACAGTTAGTAAGATTATTGCCTTATATAGGCTATGGGAAAGTTCTTTAACACCTCTGTTTACATTTCAGTTAGTTTAGTTCCTACATTCTTCTTTATATATATATATATATATATATAAGTTTACTGTAGTAGAAATTTTGCAGGACAACAATTTTATTTTTATTCTTTTCATATAAAACATGTTGAACTACAGTTATGAGATGAGTTAGCTGTAAAAACATTTTCTATTATTATTATTATTATTAATAATAATAATAATAATAATAATAATAGTAAAATCTTGCAGTGATTAGGCTAAACACTTTACACATAATCGTAATAAATGAGTGTCTTCTATTACAAAACTAAAGCCTTTAATTCATTCACACTATTATTTATATCAGCATCAAATGTATAACAATACTTGCTGTTACAGTTATGACTTCAGTTCAGTTAGGTGGTTGTTATAATATCTTGTGTATGAACACAAACGCTTCTATAATTCATTTCATAGCCTCCCAGAGTCACGGTAGAGAAATACTTATCTCTTTAGTGTTACTGTAACTCATCTGCCCATACAACCCCACCCCCTTTCCAGATATTCCTGATGATCGTTGACGCTAAAGATGGCAGCAAAGGGGTATCGTGTGTCCTTATAGCATCATACTTGTGCACAATTTATTGCGTGATTTATTATCAGACAACATATATGTTCTATACAAAGTGCACAAAGTGTGATGTGAGCGTCCTCCTTAGAGGTCAGACAGCTCGGTTGATTTCAGAGGTCATGACCGTCTACATTGGTGGCCTAAAATAGCAAACAGATGGGATTAAAGAGACTCTATTTATTGCAGATAAATATTACATAAATTATACCATTTGTATGTTATTCTGAAAACTTATTGTCATGTCTTGTTTTTTTATTTTGTTTCCAAATAAATGTTAGAAGTTTTAATGTTTTGAAGTTTTCAAGATATTGTACTAAAATGCATTGCATTGAAAACCTTTAAATTTAATGTTGGCTTTAAATAAAAGTTAAATATTTCAACATTGAATAGGCAGGAAAAAAATAATCCATGAGAAATTAGTTGAAAAAGGTCATTTTGATCTTGATTAAAAATATTTTCAACTGAACTGAAATGCATTCAACTGCTTTTTTTCCACTTCTGTTTGTATTTTTATTATCGACTCATTCAACAAATCTTTTCAAATTTTAGCACTAAATGTTTTTTGTAGAAACCACACACTGTTACGTTCCACCAAAGGCCCTGGGGAATGCTGTTTTGATCTACTGTACAGTTAAAATTAAAGATAAACCTCTCTACAAGTTGTTTATTAACTCTCTACAAGTTGTTATCCATAAAAGATTCATAGACCAACAGAACAGCGAAGTCTGTTTTTAGCGAAGTCTGAAGACGTTTTCTTGAGACTGCGATGGCCTTCACACCTTCTCTGTGTTGGCTTGCAATGCTGTCTGTATCTGAAACCCAATTCTCAAATACTCCTAAATGTCACGCTTCCTACACGACCAGGAGCATGTGCATTAACGACTTGGTAATGGACCGTCTTTCAACAAGGTGATCGTTTACGCAGAACTCACCCTCTCTAAAGTTTAGGTGAGGTTTTTAGGGAGTCACAGGTTTAAGATCACTGCCACTTAGAGGTGCTAAGACACCTTCGAAGTAACACTCGGACATGAGTTATGGTCTCGTGCGCCTGTGAAACGGAGAGGTGCTGACAGATAGTGGAAGCAGATGTTTGCATGTGTTTATTATGACTCTTGACCCTAACGATTATTCTCTATCTGCAGCCACAGCTATGCCCTGCGTTGAGACCCAGTATGGAGCCCTGCCTTACGAAAGCAACTATTTCACCCCAGAGTTTTCAAGTTCAGGACTCATCAACAAGCCCAGCATGGACCTCAGCATTCAGAGGGAGCAGCTTTCTCCACCGTCACTGCCCAGCTTCAACACGCTAGTGGGACACGCTGGTGAGATTGATACCTTCTCTTGCCAGTTCACCGCTTCAGTCTCAGCCGACATGAGCACAAATTCAGCCGGTGACCTCCACAATGCGTTAGTTGAAGGTTCAAGTCCATGTGGTGTTCAGTCTCCTTTCAGACTAGACGATATCCAGGTGTATGGCTGCTACCCGGGAACCTTCACCTTTGGTTGTTTGGATGAAAGTTTGTCCTCTTGTGGATCTGAGTATTATGGAAGCCCGCTTTCAGCAACTTCCGCGCCTTCCACCCCAGCCTTCCAAAGCCATCCCGGTTCAACCTGGGAAAGTGCCTTCAGTCCATTTTCTTCCATTTCTTGGCCTTCAGAGGTCACGGCTTTACACCAGCAGCCTTCTTTCTTTACATTCAACACTCAGCAGTCCCCAATCCAGGAGCACCAACTGCAACTTGGAGACAAGGACGTTTTTGGTCAACTTCAATCATCTCCATTGCATTTCCCATCACTGGACCTTGAGCACAGGTGCTTGGACAATCCGGTACTAAAGGTTGAAAGGGCTGAAGCTCACCCTACTGCAAAACCACGAAGTCCCAATGAAGGACATTGTGCAGTGTGCGGAGACAATGCATCCTGTCAGCACTATGGGGTTCGCACCTGTGAAGGGTGCAAAGGCTTCTTCAAGGTAAGCTACTCAATAACCGTTAATGAATTGACAAGACACTGTTCTCCATAAGGGTACTATAAAAAAATTAGCTGGGTCGGTTAGGGTAAATAGAGAAGCCAGGTGTCTAGAAAAGTGAAAAAAAAAATGCCTCCAGGTTTTCTTAGCTGCATTTGTGGTTTTGTTTTTCCTGTATGTTTTATTGGCTCATACATACTTTAAAGCCTAATTGTTATTTTGTTCTTTTACAGCGTACTGTTCAGAAAAATGCGAAATATGTCTGCCTTGCCAGTAAGGACTGTCCGGTTGACAAGCGACGGCGGAACCGTTGCCAGTTTTGCCGTTTTCAGAAGTGTCTTGCAGTAGGAATGGTCAAAGAAGGTAAATAAGGGTGAAGCATGCCAACTTTAAGAAAATATTCCAAATAGAGCCATTAAAAAAAACAACCACAATATACAGTATGCTATTAAGAAAAAAAGAAAACCCTGTTCAAAACCCTAAAGTGACATTCACTTTCTCATATTGAGAGATTCATATTGAAAGTTTGTTCAATTACTTTTGAGCCCGTGACAATGGAGGGACTTTGCAATGCTGGAAGGATACACTTCAATCACATAGTAACTGCTTCAGTTTAAATACATTGTGGTTTTGTACAAAGGCAAGGTGGAAATGGTGTCACTGTCCAAATACTTATGGACACAACTTTAGGTTCAACAAGATCCAAAGAACACTCCTTTTTTTTTAAGCATGAGAACATGTGGAAAGATTTCATGCTAATAACCTTCTGTATCGTCTATGTTCTTAGTTGTGAGAACTGACAGTCTTAAAGGTCGAAGAGGACGTCTTCCATCAAAGGCTAAAAACCTTCCTGAAAACGTGACTCCTGGAAATATTACTGCCTCGCTTGTTAGGGCTCACATTAATTCCAATCCCGCTCTGCCAAAACTGGATTACTCCAAAGTAAGAAAATTAATATCTTTGATATCTTTAAGAACTTCAGACTCACAGACTCTAAAGCAACGCTTTCACCATTAGTTTTCTCACACATGTTTTTTCTTTTCTATATACAGTATCAGGAAAATGTGAAGAATGTGTCTGAAAAGGTGGATGCCGATGACATCAAGCAGTTTTATGATCTCCTCACTGGGACCATGGAGGTTCTCCAGAAATGGGCAGAAGCTATTCCTGGGTTCTGCGCCTTCTGTTGTGAGGACCGGGAGCTCCTGCTGGAGGCCGCATTCGTTGAGCTCTTCATTCTGAGACTAGCGTACAGGTAGGGATCCATGTGAAGGTACCCTGAAGATTATTTTGGCTTGTGAGAGGAGAATTGGACAGACAATGTTCTCATCTCATTGTGTTTTTTAGATCGAATCCCAAGGACCACAGACTGATCTTCTGTAATGGTGTAGTGTTACACCGCTCACAGTGTGTACGGGGGTTTGGGGATTGGATTGATTCTATCATGGATTTCTCCCAGAGTCTCCATCGCATGCGTCTGGACGAAACATCATTCTCCTGCTTAGCAGCACTTGTCATCATCACAGGTGAGGGTAATATTAGGAAACCATGACCAGAAAATACTTTGGTCAGATATTTGGTCAACCTATGCTCATTAATAGGTTCTTTATGAGTTCCTTGAATAATCAGTTTCTAGTTTCTTAAAAAAAAAAAACTTTGTAAAGCTAATCACAACCATAGGGTATTAAGAAAAGGCCCTCTTAAACCTTAAAGGTTTTTCTGCTCATTAGGGGAAACCCATGCAAAACCGACAAATAAAACCGTCTATAGAGCTTCCCCCTCCAAAAAGTCACTGTTCAGTGGTAATTTTACTTGCGTTACTTAACATCTGGTAATCTTATGTTCTATTTAGATCGGCACGGTTTAAAGGAACCCAAACGTGTGGAAGAACTTCAGAACCGCTTGATCTCCTGTCTGAGAACCCACATCACCAGCAGCAGCGCAGACCAGAGCAGATCTCAGCCATGTCTCTCTCGATTACTGAGCAAATTGCCAGAACTGAGGACTTTATGCACGCAAGGTCTGCAGCGGATCTTCTACCTCAAGCTGGAGGACCTGGTTCCTCCTCCGCCCATCGTGGAGAAAATCTTCATGGACACGCTTCCGTTCTAAGCAGGAAAATTGCATGTAAAACAGGAATACTTGACATGACAGAAATCCACAACATTTCTGAAAGATGCACAGTTACAGACTGCTGTTCTAATTAATGTGACTTTAATAGTGTTCTATCGAGAACACTAAGGAAAACACATCCTTCCTTACACAATGAATAAATACTGTATTGTTTTTTTTATTAGAGGGTATTTTCTATACTTTAATTATTGTGCGTGTGTGGGTGTGTTTGTCTGTGTTTAGGGTTTGACTCTATTGCTATGCAAATATCTTTATATATTTGATGTAGATTTTTAGCATTAGCAGGATTTTATACACAGCTTCGTTGTCAATATGTGATGCTGATTTTATATTCATTATTATTAACTATTTTCCCCCAAAGCAAAAAAGTAAACACCTTTCTCTACCTTTCTTTAAAAGACTGAAACTTATTTTAGTTTTAAATGTCAGAACAGTGATTACTATAAAAGCATTGTTTTGATTAGCACTTTAAGATTTTTATGCTCATTTTCAGGACATAAAAGTTTACACATTTGCGCTAAGCTGTAATTTTAAATGTTCCTACAAATGGATTAAAAATTATGAATACTTTTAATGTTTTTAAAACTATTTAAGTTGAACTTTGTGGTGTTGCTATAACAATAATGCCACCTTCATCATTGATTATTTTTGCTGTAATAGCACCCCACACTAGGGTGGCAAATTTTGAGAATTTTTCTTACCTTAACGTTATCAATTTAAAGTAATCATCAATAATTAACAATAAATAAAGCACTTTTTCAATTTTATTTAAAATGTTAAGTGGCACAATCCCAACAAATGAATGAAGCCCAAATAGTTTAAACAATCAAAATTTTTTAAATTAAGGCTGTTGAAAACAAGGCTGATCAAAATACGCTGTTTAATACTGCACATCCCAGAAATGCAAGTGCGCCCTCCTGTGGTGTACAAGTTAATGGAGACATGAGCTACAGAAAAATATATTGCAAAACAAATTTATCGATTAATCTGTTAAATTCTAGATAAGCTTGATATTAATAAAGTTCTAGGCAAATTTTTTGGCAAATTTTTTATGGGCCAATTCTCCAAACAGTTACAGCATTTATAGACTATAGAAAAATAACAGATCTAAATATAATAACCAGATCAAATAACACTTTTCAGTCACCGGAGATACTAGAAATCATAACCGTATACACGGTAATCGTAAACTGGCCTTGACCTAAAAATCTTTCAAAAGCTTGTAATGTAGTAATGTAGCTTTTGTTTCTTTGCAGAAGACTCATTCAAACCTACAGATTTTGTCAAATCTGGCAATTTTTTCCGAATGGGTAGTGCTGAATCTGTTTAAACTCACTGGCATAAACAGAACCTCTACATTACATTAACATCCCACATCAAGACCTGATACAGGGACCACCAGCATGTGCTGTTTATGTTAGATGCTAACAAGCTTCATGATATGCAGAATTATAGCTCACCTTGGCCCAAAATGTCCTCAAGCTCATGTGTGGTGTGCATCAATTTAGGATTTTTCTGCATTTCATGGCAAATTTTTACTTTCACAAAGAAAACGCTGATTCCACATTTTCACTTATGTAAGTTCAGTAGTATCGCAGATTCCTCTTTGTGGTTTTCGCATTATATTGCTTTTGTTTCTGTCTCGTCATTCTTTGACACCTGTGTGTACACCTGTTTCTCATCAGTTCTTGGTTTGATTGTTTTGTCTGCACCCTGTCAAAAGTCCAACCATGCGATTCTAACCTTTACATTTTGGCGTCATTTCCTCGTCTCATTTTTTTGGTTTTGCCCAAATAAAGCCCTCTTGCGTTACTCCTCCCATTTCCGTTTGTCAAAGGGAGAACCCTAAAAAAACAGGTTTTGGTTGACGTCAATAAATTGCAGTGTTGTTCGAAAATCTGATCAAAATCACAGTGCCAGCCAGAACACACTGAAGTCATCTACATTCTTTTTCTGAGCTGGTTTGGCAGGCACAATGGAAAAAAAAACATAAGAGCAGGAGGAGTTATCCGAGCAAGTGTGAGCTCCGCGGTAAATGATCCCCCTGCTCCACTTAATCTGTAAACTTGGAAGAACACGCAGATATAAAATTCAATATCAGCTCCTGAATAGCTGAAGCAGCTCTGGCAGGGTGCTGTGCTGAGTTAGGCTTCATGGCTGAGAGGCTGCATACGTCTGCACGATGGACAGAGCAATGCTCCATTAACACCTGGAGTGTTTATATTCACTCTGTTGGACACGAAATAAACAGTTAAATCAACAGGGCAGGTGTTAACTAAATGCTGGGATTTTTTATAAAACGGGGACAGATGGTAAAGTTTCACGTCAAAATCTGTTAATCTGTGAACACGAACACTATTCAATCTGGAACTAAGGAGTGTTTGAGAAATTATAAATCTTAGCTTCTGCTTAAAAGCTGCTCAGAATGTAACCAATTAAGTGTAGGGTTCTACACAGATTACATTGAAATTGAGCTTGTCAAGAAACTGTAAAGAAGCTTCAATTCTGTCCTAAAGATGTGGGAAAGCTTAATGTTACAACTTTGTTTCTAAAGCACTGACACCAGACAGTCCTTCCCTGGAGAAAACCAAGGAGTCCAACAGATGGATTATAGAAATGCATTTTTATTGAACAGAAGAAGAGAAGGATCCTTACCCTTTAAGGTGAAGCAAAGCAAATGTTATTCAAAGCTTTTTAATGAGGTTGTTAAATATTTAATTATTTAAAAAAACTGTAAGAAAGATTTTTTCATTATCCACACAAGACCAAGGAGAAAGCCTACAGAAACAGGGAACCATTCAGATAATTTTCAATTCACATGTCTAACCAGTTAGGAATCATCCCTGGAACACTGATCGTCTCAGGTCACCCTCGTTCTAGAAACCTTATTGTACTGCCGTGTCTGTTATTTTGCATTCATTGCGTTATATATTGCTACCATGCCATGAGAAACAGTATCAATGGTTAGCAACGTATCAAGGTACCGTACAGATCTAAAGCCATTCTGACAGTGATCACTCATGTCCTTGACTATTCATGTCATGTCCCAGAATAGACAAGCTTCTTAAAAATCAAAGTAATAAATCCCCAACACTTATTTCTGCCTTGGATGGTACCAGTGAAGAAGAGACATGAAAAGGCAGTAGCTAACTAAGTTATGCAAATCTTCTCATTTTTCCAAAAGGTTAAAACAACTGTCCAGCTGTCGTAGATAGATAGATAGATAGATAGATAGATAGATAGATAGATAGATAGATAGATAAATATATATATATATATAGATAGATAGATAGATAGATAGATAGATAGATAGATAGATATAGATAGATAGATAGATAGATATACTAAGATAGATATATAGATAGAAATATAGATAGATATTCATTTATATAATATGTACATTTATATACATAAAGTTATATAAATTTCGCATTGATTTTAAAATACTACTCTTGACATATAAAGCATTAAATGGTCTCGCGCCGCAGTACCTGAGCGAACTGCTAGTGTCTTACGAACCGCCACGCCTACTTCGATCAAAGGATGCAGACTGCTTGTCAGTACCGCGTATTATGAAAAATACAGCTGGTGGCGGAACTTTTTCTTACAAAGCCCGAAAATTATGGAATAGTCTTCCAAATAGTGTTCGGGACTCAGACACAGTCTCAGTGTTTAAGTCCAGGCTAAAAACCTATTTATTTAGCCAAGCATTTTTATAAATAGATTTGCCATAGGTAAAGGAGCAGATCTGGAGGACTCATGGACGTAGAGTATTATGGTGAACTGGAATGTTTGGATGCTGTCTTCCTCACTCTCATTGATCACTCAGGTTTGCTGACGGTGAGGTGATTGTTTGCTTTACATCTCAGGAAGCCCTCATGTTTGTGTTTCCTTCTGGCTCTCCCTTTTAGTTATGCTGTCATAGTTAGTCCTGCCGGAGTCTCTGCTTGCACTCTACAGTTAATATACATTCACATTATACATTGTGTGACTGTGACCATACCTAACTGCCATCTCTCCTCTTCTTCTCTTCCCCCCCCTCTTTCTCTTTCCTCTCTCCTCCTGTCTCCCCCTTTCACTCTTTCTCTCTCTCTGTCGAGCTACACATGTCGTTCCTGAGCTGCCAGTGATCCAGACTCCCTCTGCCCTCCGGACCTGTCTGACCCATCCTGGTGCCCCGCTTCTGGCTGAAGATCTCGTCACATGGATGCCCCGTGTGTCTCTCTGGGATGCGTCTGGTGTCTGGGGATGATTCTCTCTACCTAGAAAATGGTTCTGGCCTTGACTGGTGTTGGCAACTGTTTCTCTGAGGACTTGACAGTTCGATAGTTCAGAACTGGAACTTTATACAAGTCTACCTGGGTCTTCAATAACTACCTGGACTCCATATTAACATCAATTAACATCAACTGTTATGCTGAACTGCCTGCCAACTAACACACTGTATAAATGCAGATCATTTACTGCTTT